>NC_068448.1:12467428-12708102 GCF_023373465.1 Oncorhynchus keta | reverse complement strand
TTTCCTACTGTGTTATTGACTTGCTAATTGTTTACTCCATGTGTAACTCTGTGTTTTGTCTGTTCACACTGCTATGCTTTATCTTGGCCAGGTCGCAGTTGCAAATGAGAACTTGTTCTCAACTAGCCTACCTGGTTAAATAAAGGTGAAATAAAAATAAAATAAAATAAAACATAGAGAGTTATCACATAGACAGTTATCACATAGAGTTAACACACTGACATTTATCACAGAGAGTAATCACATAGAGCATTATCACATAGAGCATTATCACATAGAGAGTTATCACATAGAGCGTTATCACATAGAGAGTTATCACATAGAGAGTTATCACATAGACAGTTATCACATAGAGAGTTATCACATTGGGAGTTATCACATATAGTGCTATCACATAGACAGTTATCACATAGAGAGTTATCACATAGAGAGTTATCACATAGACAGTTATCACATAGAAAGTTATCACATTGACATTTATCACAGAGAGTAATCACATAGACAGTTATCACATAGAGAGTTATGACATAGACAGTTATCACATAGAGCATTATTACATAGACAGTTATCACATAGAGAGTTATCATATAGACAGTTATCACATAGAGCGTTGTCGCATAGACAGGTACACATAGAGAGTTATCACATAGAGTGTTAACATATAGAGTGTTATCATATGTACAGAGTTATCATATATAGAGTTATCATATAGGGAGTTATCATATAAAGAGTTATCACATAGGCAATTATCACATAGACAGTTATCACATAGAACGTTATCATATAGACAGTTATCACATAGAGCGTTATCATATAGACAGTTATCACATAGAGAGTTATCACATAGAGCGTTATCACATTGACATTTATAACAGAGAGTAATCACATAGAGCGTTATCACATAGACAGTTATCACATAGAGAGTTATCACATTGGGAGTTATCACATATAGTGCTATCACATAGAGCGTTATCACATAGACAGTTATCACATAGAGAGTTATCACATAGAGCGTTATCACATAGACAGTTATCACATAGAGAGTTATCACATAGAGCGTTATCAAATAGACAGTTATCACATAGAGAGTTATCACATTGGGAGTTATCACATATAGTGCTATCACATAGAGCATTATTACATAGACAGTTATCACATAGAGAGTTATCACATAGACAGTTATCACATAGAGTTAACACACTGACATTTATCACAGAGAGTAATCACATAGAGCATTATCACATAGAGCATTATCACATAGAGAGTTATCACATAGAGCGTTATCACATAGACAGTTATCACATAGAGAGTTATCACATAGACAGTTATCACATAGAGAGTTATCACATTGGGAGTTATCACATATAGTGCTATCACATAGACAGTTATCACATAGAGAGTTATCACATAGAGAGTTATCACATAGACAGTTATCACATAGAGAGTTATCACATTGGGAGTTATCACATATAGTGCTATCACATAGAGCGTTATCACATAGACAGTTATCACATAGAGAGTAATCACATAGAGCGTTATCACATAGACAGTTATCACATAGAAAGTTATCACATTGACATTTATCACAGAGAGTAATCACATAGACAGTTATCACATAGAGAGTTATGACATAGACAGTTATCACATAGAGCATTATTACATAGACAGTTATCACATAGAGAGTTATCACATAGACAGTTATCACATAGAGAGTTATCACATAGAGAGTTATCACACTAACATTTATCACAGAGAGTAATCACATAGAGCGTTATCACATAGACAGTTATCACATAGAGAGTTATCACATAGAGAGTTATCACACTGACATTTATCACAGAGAGTAATCACATAGAGCGTTATCACATAGACAGTTATCACATAGAAAGTTATCACATTGACATTTATCACAGAGAGTAATCACATAGACAGTTATCACATAGAGAGTTATGACATAGACAGTTATCACATAGAGCATTATTACATAGACAGTTATCACATAGAGAGTTATCATATAGACAGTTATCACATAGAGCGTTGTCGCATAGACAGGTATCACATAGAGAGTTATCACATAGAGTGTTAACATATAGAGTGTTATCATATAGACAGATATTATATAGAGTGTTATCGTATGTGCAGAGTTATCATATATAGTTATCATATAAAAATAGTTATCTCATAGACAGTTATCACATCGACAATTATCACATAGAGAGTTATCACATAGAGAGTTATCACATATATAGTTATTATATAGACAGTTATTACATAGAGAGTTATCACATATATAGTTATTATATAGACAGTTATTACATGGGGAGTTATCATATAGAGAGGTATCACATAGACTGTTATCATTTAGAGAGTTATCACATAGAGAGTTATCATGTAGCGTGTTATCATATACAGTTATCATATAGAGAGCTATCATATAGAGAGTTATCACATAGAGTGCTATCACATGGACAGTTATCACATAGAGTGTTATCACATAGACATTTATCACATAGAGAGTTATCACATAGAGCGTTAACATCATAGACAGGTATCATAGAGAGTTATTACATAGGGAGTTATCACATAAGAGTTATCACATAGAGCGTTAACATAGAGAGTTATCATACATAGAGAGTTATCATATAGAGAGTTATCACATAGGAGTTATCATATAAAGAGTTATCACATAGGCAATTATCACATAGACAGTTATCATTTATAGACAGTTATCACATAGAGCGTTATCATATAGACAGTTATCACATAGAGAGTTATCACATTGGGAGTTATCACATATAGTGCTATCACATAGAGCATTATCACATAGACAGTTATCACATAGAGAGTTATCACATAGAGCGTTATCACATAGACAGTTATCACATAGAGAGTTATCACATAGAGCGTTATCAAATAGACAGTTTTCACATAGAGAGTTATCACATTGGGAGTTATCACATATAGTGCTATCACATAGAGCATTATTACATAGACAGTTATCACATAGAGAGTTATCACATAGACAGTTATCACATAGAGTTATCACATAGAGAGTTAACACACTGACATTTATCACAGAGAGTAATCACATAGAGCGTTATCACATAGAGCATTATCACATAGAGAGTTATCACATAGAGCGTTATCACATAGACAGTTATCACATAGAGAGTTATCACATAGACAGTTATCACATAGACAGTTATCACATAGAGAGTTATCACATTGGGAGTTATCACAGTTATATAGTGACAGTTATCACATAGAGCGTTATCACATAGACAGTTATCACAGTTATAGAAAGTTATCACTGACATTTATCACAGAGAGTAATCACATAGACAGTTATCACATAGAGAGTTATGACATAGACAGTTATCACATAGAGCGTTATCACATAGACATGTTATCACATAGACAGTTATCACATTGGGAGTTATCACATATAGAGTTATCACATAGAGCATTATTACATAGACAGTTATCACATAGAGAGTTATCACATAGACAGTTTATCATAGAGAGTTACATAGAGAGTTATCACACTGACATTTATCACAGAGAGTAATCACATAGAGCGTTATCACATAGACAGTTATCACATAGAGAGTAATCACATAGAGCGTTATCACATAGACAGTTATCATATAGTTATCATATAGAGATCATAGAGTGTTATTATATAGAGGAAGATGTGTTGTAAACAATGGGAATATGAGTAATGTAAAGGGAGGGGTTCTAAACACAGTTCCACCAGGAGGGGGGTCTGCATGTGTGAGATGGAGGGGAAGAGACAGCAGGCAGCAGTAGAAGCATGTCCGACTCGAGCGCTATAGGACTAATTGGTAATAAGGTATTGTGTTGCTCTCTGTCTCTTTCTCTCTCTCTGCCTTTGTCCGTGACTCAGTTTGTGTCTGTTTCAGCGTCAGTCCACCTGTGTGTCTTTCCATCTGCTCTCTGTCCCCCCAATCTGGTACCTTTCATCTAATCTAATGCTCCAATGCTCTTCTCCTCCTCCCTCTCTCCTCCTCTGGTAGCTCGCCTTCTCTCCTCTCATTTGTGCTCAACCCTTCCTCATGTTTTCCACGTACTCTACCTACCTCAGCAAAAAGTCTATTCTTGTTCATTCACTTCGTCAGCATTCCCCCTCCCTCTCTTCCTCCCTCCTTTTGTCCCCCCTCCCCTCCCCCTCAGATATACAGGAACGGTCTGTCTTTTCATCTTACCTCCCTGGACTTTGTTGCTCCACTTTGTACTTTGCATGTTTCTATCTTGTTTCAGATACTTGTGGTTAATACTGAGTTTGGAAATTATGAAATGGTTTCAATTCGGTTAAAAGATATAGAATAGTACAACAAATCAAATCAAATTGTATTGGTCACATACGCATGATTAGCAGATGTTGGTGGAGAGAAATGCTTGCGCTTCTGTCTCCGGCAGTGCAGTAATATCTAACAAGTAATATCTAACAATTACACAACATATACCCAATACACACAAATCTAGTAAAGGAATGGAATTAAGAATACAAAAATATACGGACAAGCGATGTCAGAGCGGCATAGAAAAAGATACAGTAGGAGACAGTATAAGATGAGTAATGCAAGATATGTAGACATTATTAAAGTGACTAGTGTTCTATTTATTAAAGTGGCCAGTGATTTCAAGTCTATGTATATAGGCAGCAGCCTCTAATACGCTAGTGATGGCTATTTAACAGTCTGATGGCCTTGAGATAGAAGCTGTTTTTCAGTCTCTCAGTCCCAGCTTTGATGCACCTGTACTGACCTCACCTTCTGGATGATAACAGGGTGAACAGGCAGTGGCTCTGGTGGTTGTTGTCCTTGATGAACTTTTTGGCCTTCCTGTGACGTCAGGTGGTGTTGATGTCCTGGAGGGCAGGTAGTTTGCCCCAAGTGGTGAGTTGGGCAGACCGCACCACCCTGTGGAGAGCCCTGCGGTTGCGGGCGGAGCAGTTTCCGTACCAGGTGGTGATACAGCCCGACAGGATGCTCTCAATTGTGCATCTGTAAAAGTTTGTGAAGGTTTTAGGTGACAAGCCAAATGTATTCAGCCTGTTGACGTTGAGTGAGAAGTTATTTTCCTGGCACCACACTCCCAGAGCCCTCACCTCCCCCTGGAGGCTGACTCATCATTGTTGGTAATCAAGCCTACTGCTGATGTGTCATCTGCAAACTTGGTGATTGAATTGGAGGCGTGTAAAAGGCGTGTAAAAGTTTGTGAAGGTTTCAAATGTATTCAGCCTCCTGAGGTTAAAGAGGCGCTATTGCACCTTCTTCGCCACACTGTCTGTATGGGTGGACCATTTCAGCTTGTCAGTCATGGGTGAACAGCGAGACAGGAAGGGACTGAGCATGCAACGCACCCTTGTGAGGCCCCAGTGTTGAGGATCAGCAAAGCAGAGGTGTTGTTTACCACCTTCACCACCTGGGGGCGGCCGGTAGGAAGTCCAGGAAGTCCAGGAAGTCCAGGATGCAGTTGCACAGGGCGGAGTTGAGTCTCGAGTTTAAAGATGAGCTTGGAGAGTGCCATGGCATGTCTTGAGAGATATTCATTTAGTTTATCATGTATAGCTTTTATGACCAATTCATTTTCAAACTAAAACTTGTTATCTCAATCAACAAAAATGTGGTTTCAGAAAACTGAGTGGCCGTCAGTGGCTGAATGGAAATAGGCCATGAGTATTTCTGAACTGTTATTTGGGGAAAGTGGTATTAAAACATGCTGCTACTAAGAGAGCCTGTCTCACTGACTGACTGCAATGTGTACAGCTCTACCTGCTGGACAGACGATGTTACTGCTACTGCATGTCACTACCTCGTGTTTATCTCTCTCTCCCTCTCTCTCTCTCTCTCTCTCTCTCTCTCTCTCTCTCTCTCTCTCTCTCTCTCTCTCTCTCTCTCTCTCTCTCTCTCTCTCTCTCCTCTCTCTCTTTCTGTCTTGCTCTCTCTCTCTCTCTCTCTCTCTCTCTTTCTCTCTCTCTCAAATTCAAGCTGCTTTATTGGCATGAAGAACATTGCGTCAAAATTGGCAAAGCAATAAAATAACAACAATAAAATGGTAACAGTCAATGATAGAACAATTGAATAAATAATAAAAAGGCAAAACATGGAAAATTGAATAACAGCATTTCTATCTCTAATATCTCTACTACCACTAGTAGCATTACTATCTCTAATATCTCTACTACTACCATTACCACTAGAAGCATTACTATCTCTAATATCTCTACTACCACTAGTAGCATTACTATCTCTAATATCTCTACTACTACCATTACCACTAGTAGCATTACTATCTCTAATATCTCTACTACCACTAGTAGCATTACTATCTCTAATATCTCTACTACTACCATTACCACTAGTAGCATTACTATCTCTAATATCTCTACTACCACCATTACCAGTAGTAGCATCACTGTCTCTAATATCTCTACTACCACCATTACCACGAGTAGCATTACTATCTCTAATATCTCTACTACCACCATTACCACGAGTAGCATTACTATCTCTAATATCTCTACTACCACGAGTAGCATTACTATCTCTAATATCTCTACTACCACCATTACCACGAGTAGCATTACTATCTCTAATATCTCTACTACCATCATTACCACTAGTAGCATTACTATCTCTAATATCTCTACTACCACGAGTAGCATTACTATCTTTAATATCTCTACTACCACCATTACCACGAGTAGCATTACTATCTCTAATATCTCTACTACCACCATTACCATGAGTAGCATTACTATCTCTAATATCTCTACTACCATCATTACCACTAGTAGCATTACTATCTCTAATATCTCTACTACCACGAGTAGCATTACTATCTTTAATATCTCTACTACCACCATTACCACGAGTAGCATTACTGTCTCTAATATCTATACTACTACCATTTTAGTAAATACAGTACAATGCAATGAGGATAATGAAATCCAGTTCATTCCAGTAGTAATAATAATAGCACATATAATCATGTATACAGGTTCAACACTTCTGCTGTTGTATTGTGGCCTCTTCAGTCGATACATTTAAATAAATACAAATAAGATTAAAAAATAAATAAAGAATGTATAATAAATAAACAACAACAACGTGATGGTTCCATGTATTACTGTCAGTTATATACAATGTAAATACTATGATGATGGTTCCACTATGTATTACTGTCAGTTATATACAATGTAAATACTATGATGATGGTTCCACTATGTATTACTGTCAGTTATATACAATGTAAATACTATGATGATGGTTCCATGTATTACTGTCAGTTATATACAATGTAAATACTATGATGATGGTTCCACTATGTATTACTGTCAGTTATATACAATGTAAATACTATGATGATGGTTCCACTATGTATTACTGTCAGTTATATACAATGTAAATACTATGATGATGGTTCCACTATGTATTACTGTCAGTTATATACAATGTAAATACTATGATGATGGTTCCACTATGTATTACTGTCAGTTATATACAATGTAAATACTATGATGATGGTTCCACTAGGTATTACTGTCAGTTATATACAATGTAAATACTATGATGATGGTTCCATGTATTACTGTCAGTTATATACAATGTAAATACTATGATGATGGTTCCACTATGTATTACTGTCAGTTATATACAATGTAAATACTATGATGATGGTTCCACTATGTATTACTGTCAGTTATATACAATGTAAATACTATGATGATGGTTCCATGTATTACTGTCAGTTATATACAATGTAAATACTATGATGATGGTTCCACTATGTATTACTGTCAGTTATATACAATGTAAATACTATGATGATGGTTCCACTATGTATTACTATCAGTTATATACAATGTAAACACTATGATGATGGTTCCACTATGTATTACTGTCAGTTATATACAATGTAAATACTATGATGATGGTTCCACTAGGTATTACTGTCAGTTATATACAATGTAAATACTATGATGATGGTTCCATGTATTACTGTCAGTTATATACAATGTAAATACTATGATGATGGTTCCACTATGTATTACTGTCAGTTATATACAATGTAAATACTATGATGATGGTTCCACTATGTATTACTGTCAGTTATATACAATGTAAATACTATGATGATGGTTCCACTATGTATTACTGTCAGTTATATACAATGTAAATACTATGATGATGGTTCCATGTATTACTGTCAGTTATATAGAATGTAAATACTATGATGATGGTTCCATGTATTACTGTCAGTTATATACAATGTAAATACTATGATGATGGTTCCACTATGTATTACTGTCAGTTATATACAATGTAAATACTATGATGATGGTTCCATGTATTACTGTCAGTTATATACAATGTAAATACTATGATGATGGTTCCACTATGTATTACTGTCAGTTATATACAATGTAAATACTATGATGATGGTTCCATGTATTACTGTCAGTTATATACAATGTAAATACTATGATGATGGTTCCACTATGTATTACTGTCAGTTATATACAATGTAAATACTATGATGATGGTTCCATGTATTACTGTCAGTTATATACAATGTAAATACTATGATGATGGTTCCATGTATTACTGTCAGTTATATACAATGTAAATACTATGATGATGGTTCCATGTATTACTGTCAGTTATATAGAATGTAAATACTATGATGATGGTTCCATGTATTACTGTCAGTTATATACAATGTAAATACTATGATGATGGTTCCACTATGTATTACTGTCAGTTATATAGAATGTAAATACTATGATGATGGTTCCATGTATTACTGTCAGTTATATACAATGGAAATACTATGATGATGGTTCCACTATGTATTACTGTCAGTTATATACAATGTAAATACTATGATGATGGTTCCACTATGTATTACTGTCAGTTATATACAATGTAAATACTAATACTATGATGATGGTTCCACTATGTATTACTGTCAGTTATATACAATGGAAATACTATGATGATGGTTCCACTATGTATTACTGTCAGTTATATACAATGTAAATACTATGATGATGGTTCCATTTATTACTGTCAGTTATATACAATGGAAATACTATGATGATGGTTCCACTATGTATTACTGTCAGTTATATACAATGTAAATACTATGATGATGGTTCCATGTATTACTGTCAGTTATATACAATGTAAATACTATGATGATGGTTCCACTATGTATTACTGTCAGTTATATACAATGTAAATACTATGATGATGGTTCCACTATGTATTACTGTCAGTTATATACAATGTAAATACTATGATGATGGTTCCATGTATTACTGTCAGTTATATACAATGTAAATACTATGATGATGGTTCCACTATGTATTACTGTCAGTTATATACAATGTAAATACTATGATGATGGTTCCACTATGTATTACTGTCAGTTATATACAATGTAAATACTATGATGATGGTTCCACTATGTATTACTGTCAGTTATATACAATGTAAATACTATGATGATGGTTCCACTATGTATTACTGTCAGTTATATACAATGTAAATACTATGATGATGGTTCCACTAGGTATTACTGTCAGTTATATACAATGTAAATACTATGATGATGGTTCCATGTATTACTGTCAGTTATATACAATGTAAATACTATGATGATGGTTCCACTATGTATTACTGTCAGTTATATACAATGTAAATACTATGATGATGGTTCCACTATGTATTACTATCAGTTATATACAATGTAAACACTATGATGATGGTTCCACTATGTATTACTGTCAGTTATATACAATGTAAATACTATGATGATGGTTCCACTAGGTATTACTGTCAGTTATATACAATGTAAATACTATGATGATGGTTCCATGTATTACTGTCAGTTATATACAATGTAAATACTATGATGATGGTTCCACTATGTATTACTGTCAGTTATATACAATGTAAATACTATGATGATGGTTCCACTATGTATTACTGTCAGTTATATACAATGTAAATACTATGATGATGGTTCCACTATGTATTACTGTCAGTTATATACAATGTAAATACTATGATGATGGTTCCATGTATTACTGTCAGTTATATAGAATGTAAATACTATGATGATGGTTCCATGTATTACTGTCAGTTATATACAATGTAAATACTATGATGATGGTTCCACTATGTATTACTGTCAGTTATATAGAATGTAAATACTATGATGATGGTTCCATGTATTACTGTCAGTTATATACAATGTAAATACTATGATGATGGTTCCACTATGTATTACTGTCAGTTATATACAATGTAAATACTATGATGATGGTTCCATGTATTACTGTCAGTTATATACAATGTAAATACTATGATGATGGTTCCACTATGTATTACTGTCAGTTATATACAATGTAAATACTATGATGATGGTTCCATGTATTACTGTCAGTTATATACAATGTAAATACTATGATGATGGTTCCATGTATTACTGTCAGTTATATACAATGTAAATACTATGATGATGGTTCCATGTATTACTGTCAGTTATATAGAATGTAAATACTATGATGATGGTTCCATGTATTACTGTCAGTTATATACAATGTAAATACTATGATGATGGTTCCACTATGTATTACTGTCAGTTATATAGAATGTAAATACTATGATGATGGTTCCATGTATTACTGTCAGTTATATACAATGGAAATACTATGATGATGGTTCCACTATGTATTACTGTCAGTTATATACAATGTAAATACTATGATGATGGTTCCACTATGTATTACTGTCAGTTATATACAATGTAAATACTAATACTATGATGATGGTTCCACTATGTATTACTGTCAGTTATATACAATGGAAATACTATGATGATGGTTCCACTATGTATTACTGTCAGTTATATACAATGTAAATACTATGATGATGGTTCCATTTATTACTGTCAGTTATATACAATGGAAATACTATGATGATGGTTCCACTATGTATTACTGTCAGTTATATACAATGTAAATACTATGATGATGGTTCCATGTATTACTGTCAGTTATATACAATGTAAATACTATGATGATGGTTCCACTATGTATTACTGTCAGTTATATACAATGTAAATACTATGATGATGGTTCCACTATGTATTACTGTCAGTTATATACAATGTAAATACTATGATGATGGTTCCATGTATTACTGTCAGTTATATACAATGTAAATACTATGATGATGGTTCCACTATGTATTACTGTCAGTTATATACAATGTAAATACTATGATGATGGTTCCACTATGTATTACTGTCAGTTATATACAATGTAAATACTATGATGATGGTTCCACTATGTATTACTGTCAGTTATATACAATGTAAATACTATGATGATGGTTCCACTATGTATTACTGTCAGTTATATACAATGTAAATACTATGATGATGGTTCCACTAGGTATTACTGTCAGTTATATACAATGTAAATACTATGATGATGGTTCCATGTATTACTGTCAGTTATATACAATGTAAATACTATGATGATGGTTCCACTATGTATTACTGTCAGTTATATACAATGTAAATACTATGATGATGGTTCCACTATGTATTACTGTCAGTTATATACAATGTAAATACTATGATGATGGTTCCATGTATTACTGTCAGTTATATACAATGTAAATACTATGATGATGGTTCCACTATGTATTACTGTCAGTTATATACAATGTAAATACTATGATGATGGTTCCACTATGTATTACTGTCAGTTATATACAATGTAAACACGATGATGATGGTTCCATGTATTACTGTCAGTTATATACAATGTAAATACTATGATGATGGTTCCATGTATTACTGTCAGTTATATACAATGTAAATACTATGATGATGGTTCCACTATGTATTACTGTCAGTTATATACAATGTAAATACTATGATGATGGTTCCACTATGTATTACTGTCAGTTATATACAATGTAAATACTATGATGATGGTTCCACTATGTATTACTGTCAGTTATATACAGTGTAAATACTATGATGATGGTTCCATGTATTACTGTCAGTTATATACAATGTAAATACTATGATGATGGTTCCACTATGTATTACTGTCAGTTATATACAATGTAAATACTATGATGATGGTTCCACTATGTATTACTGTCAGTTATATACAATGTAAATACTATGATGATGGTTCCACTATGTATTACTGTCAGTTATATACAATGTAAATACTAATACTATGATGATGGTTCCACTATGTATTACTGTCAGTTATATACAATGGAAATACTATAATGATGGTTCCACTATGTATTACTGTCAGTTATATACAATGTAAATACTATGATGATGGTTCCATGTATTACTGTCAGTTATATACAATGTAAATACTATGATGATGGTTCCACTATGTATTACTGTCAGTTATATACAATGTAAATACTATGATGATGGTTCCATGTATTACTGTCAGTTATATACAATGTAAATACTATGATGATGGTTCCACTATGTATTACTGTCAGTTATATACAATGTAAATACTATGATGATGGTTCCACTAGGTATTACTGTCAGTTATATACAATGTAAATACTATGATGATGGTTCCACTATGTATTACTGTCAGTTATATACAATGTAAATACTATGATGATGGTTCCACTATGTATTACTGTCAGTTATATACAATGTAAATACTATGATGATGGTTCCATGTATTACTGTCAGTTATATACAATGTAAATACTATGATGATGGTTCCACTATGTATTACTGTCAGTTATATACAATGTAAATACTATGATGATGGTTCCACTATGTATTACTGTCAGTTATATACAATGTAAATACTATGATGATGGTTCCACTATGTATTACTGTCAGTTATATACAATGTAAATACTATGATGATGGTTCCACTATGTATTACTGTCAGTTATATACAGTGTAAATACTATGATGATGGTTCCATGTATTACTGTCAGTTATATACAATGTAAATACTATGATGATGGTTCCACTATGTATTACTGTCAGTTATATACAATGTAAATACTATGATGATGGTTCCATGTATTACTGTCAGTTATATACAATGTAAATACTATGATGATGGTTCCATGTATTACTGTCAGTTATATACAATGTAAATACTATGATGATGGTTCCATGTATTACTGTCAGTTATATAGAATGTAAATACTATGATGATGGTTCCACTATGTATTACTGTCAGTTATATACAATGTAAATACTATGATGATGGTTCCATGTATTACTGTCAGTTATATAGAATGTAAATACTATGATGATGGTTCCACTATGTATTACTGTCAGTTATATACAATGTAAATACTATGATGATGGTTCCATGTATTACTGTCAGTTATATACAATGTAAATACTATGATGATGGTTCCATGTATTACTGTCAGTTATATACAATGTAAATACTATGATGATGGTTCCATGTATTACTGTCAGTTATATACAATGTAAATACTATGATGATGGTTCCATGTATTACTGTCAGTTATATAGAATGTAAATACTATGATGATGGTTCCACTATGTATTACTGTCAGTTATATACAATGTAAATACTATGATGATGGTTCCATGTATTACTGTCAGTTATATAGAATGTAAATACTATGATGATGGTTCCATGTATTACTGTCAGTTATATACAATGTAAATACTATGATGATGGTTCCACTATGTATTACTGTCAGTTATATACAATGTAAATACTATGATGATGGTTCCACTAGGTATTACTGTCAGTTATATACAATGTAAATACTATGATGATGGTTCCACTATGTATTACTGTCAGTTATATACAATGTAAATACTATGATGATGGTTCCATGTATTACTGTCAGTTATATACAATGTAAATACTATGATGATGGTTCCACTATGTATTACTGTCAGTTATATACAATGTAAATTCTTCAGGGAATTAATGGTCATGGGATGGCCCTCAGGCTATGGCAATCATATAACCATCTCTCTGAATGTCATCCCCTTCTAGGATCCTGTGCCTCTCCCAGTATTATATGACTGTATTGATCTGATCTCAGTGTTTTGTGGTTGGCAGCTAGGTCTTTTAGGTGATCTTTAAAAGCTCCGGTATTAGATACAGTGATTGTTGTTAAAGGCTCATGTTTTTTCTGAGGGGAAGAAAAGGAATGAAACGTTTTGTGACTTGTGTCTGCACTGAAGGTAGCCTACAGTAGTCTTCTGAACAACACAGTGGCCCAAGCTTTGGATAATTGTTCAAATCGGGAAATGATCTCATTCAACTGGAGTTTGAGTGTTTGACAATAAATAGTTCTCTGCAAAGCGAACCACAGGTTTTGTACTGCTAAGATTCACAGAGCGGAGAAGTGAAAATCGGAATATTCTAAGACACCAAGGTCGGGCCCCTCAGATAGCATATAAACATGACATGAGCCATGATCTTTTTTTTTTTTGAATAACAGGATATTTGATTTAAAACTGCTACATTGATTAAACATGATTGATTACGTAGAAGTAGTGTTGGTCTCTAGCATTATATTGATTACCTTCTTCTTTTCTGCAAGAGCCACATCTCTATCTAGTTTTCAGTGTGCTCCTTCTGCACCAGAATGGATATGGTTAGTGGATAAAGGTCTGTTATAAGAATCCCTTCTACAGTATGTGACGTCATGCGTTTTGGTTACTGTATTTTCCTATATACATGTCCACGTCTCTTCTATGCAGAACCTTTTCTTAAGGAACTCAGTCGGGGTCCCAAAACGTGAGAAAAGTGTAATACACCAGGTGCAATTTCTACATTTGGTTCTGCATCAGCCATCATCAGTTGTCCACTTGTTATGTCAGTCGCTGACAACCACTCAATTATCCCGTGTCAGCTGACATGTTTTAGATTGTTAGGGAAAGTAGTCTCGCCATGTCACGATGTCGCCGACTTTCTAGCCTCCACCGATCTACATTTCTTTTTCCATTTGTTTTGTCTGTATTGTACACACCTGGTCCCCATTACGTTTGAATTATTTCCCTATTTATCCCTCTGGAGCCATCAAGGTTTTGGTGCTTGTTTCTATCAGAGTCTAGGTGATGTGGGTAAGACGGAGTCAGGCGCAGGACACAGAGATGAGTAATAATAGTAACTTTACTCAAAAATAGTCTTCCAACAATGTTTTACCCGCAAGGTGGAGGGGGGGCCCCCAAAAGTCTAGAGGCGCTTCGGCTCTATGGATATCAATAATTAATGAACTAAGCCTACAGGATGGCGTATAGACGGAGGGCATTACTGCAAGCAGAAAGGCATGTGTATAACACAAGCATTCAGTGTATTAGTCACTCTCATCCGCAACACTAATAATCATTATTATAAGGCATTATAAAGTCTCATAGTTTCTTATTACCAGTTATAAAGCGTTTAACATACAATTATAGATGATATGTTAAAACTCAGTCTATTATGTATTGTTCCCATCCGCAGCACTATTAACCAAACTGAACTTTCTTGTTAATTCAGCTTTGTTTCTTCCTGTTGCGGAAGTATCTTTAGATCCAAGCCCCTCCGGCTCGCTTTGATATTTAAATGATATCCACACTGGTCTCTGGATCGCTGGTTCCAGCCTGGTGTGTTTAGGATGGGAGGGGGTATGGAGGGAGAGGGGGTACGGAGGGAGAGGGGAAAGAAGGTGAGTGGGGGTGAAAAAAATCTGGGCTCTGTATCGAGACTGACAAAAAAAATTGGGAGAGGAGAAAGGGAGGGAAGGGTGGAGAGGCCTGCCACTGTGCCGTTGTTATTGAGCTATATTTGGCAGTGGTGTGTGGGTGTGTATCAGTCTGGCATGGGGGGAGTCAGTCTTCCTCTCGTGTGTGTGTGTGTGTGGGTCAGCTGGGAATGAGAAGAGATGGGGGGGATTGAAGGATGGTGATGGTGAGTGTACAGCACGCTGGGTTTCAGACTGACTGAGGAGGGGCCGAGGGGCAGATCTATTTTTACCCATGACAGGTTTAGCTGACAGTGAGCCAATACGATGAGGGAATCAATGTCTTCTGCTATAGATGTGATGCTCATCCCAGATTTCTTTCAGAAGGTGTTGAGGTATTTGAATGGCTTAACTTGATACCTACCCTGGTTATCCTGTTCATGTCTCCAAAGTTATGTCTGAGATAAGATAGTACTTTATTCCTCCCCCATAGCGAAACGTTATTACACCAACCAATAAAAAACACACCAATAAATACACAAGAAAACGGAACAAAGGACACACCATCTATGCACCATCACACCATCTATGCACCATCACACCATCTATGCACCATCACACCATCTATGCACCATCACACCATCTATGCACTATCACACCATCTATGCACCATCACACCATCTATGCACCATCACACCATCTATGCACCATCACACCATCTATGCACCATCACACCATCTATGCACCATCTAAGAGCAGCACATTGTGTGGTGACTGACTGTTGGTGGGTGATATAAACCTGATAATACTGTTTAGATGGGAGGTTAAAGCATGGTGTGGCAGCATCTCACTGTTTATAGACAGAGGAACATTAGTAGATGTATGTTGTTGCAGTCTTCACCTCACACACACGCTCCTCAGACACGACTGCATTGGAAAGCACTACAGGAACTTAACATGAACTGGAACTGGCAATAGCTACGCAGGTCACATGGGTCCAGGGCAAGGCCAGACAGGTCACATGGGTCCAGGGCCAGGCCAGACAGGTCACATGGGTCCAGGGCCAGGCCAGATAGGTCAGATGGGTCCAGGGCAAGGCCAGACAGGTCACATGGGTCCAGGGCCAGGCCAGACAGGTCACATGGGTCCAGGGCAAGGCCAGACAGGTCACATGGGTCCAGGGCCAGGCCAGACAGGTCACATGGGTCCAGGGCCAGGCCAGACAGGTCACATGGATCCAGGGCAAGGCCAGACAGGTCACATGGGTCCAGGGCCAGGCCAGACAGGTTACATGGGTCCAGGGCCAGGCCAGACAGGTCACATGTGTCCAGGGCCAGGCTAGACAGGTCACATGGGTCCAGGGCCAGGCCAGATAGGTCACATGGGTCCAGGGCCAGGCCAGACAGGTCACATGGATCCAGGGCCAGGCCAGACAGGTCACATGGGTCCAGGGCCAGGCCAGACAGGTCACATGGGTCCAGGGCCAGGCCAGACAGGTCACATGGGTCCAGGGCCAGGCCAGAAAGGTCACATGGGTCCAGGGCCAGGCCAGACAGGTCACATGGGTCCAGGGCCAGGCCAGACAGGTCTCATGGGTCCAGGGCCAGGCCAGACAGGTCACATTGGTCCAGGGCAAGGCCAGACAGGTTATCAACTCAGTGACGCAATGGGCTACTTTGAGAGCTTGGATTTGGCCTTAGTAGGTGTTTTTAGAACAAGTAGCAAGTTATTTAGACTGATATCATCTTGGTGGATAATTTGAAAACATGGAGTCTTAGCACAATTTCTTTGTAAACCTTCTGTTCTGTTCTCTCTCTCTCTCTCTCTCTCTCTCTCTCTCTCTCTCGCTCTCTCTCTCTAGGGTTCAGCTGATTCCTACACTAGTAGACCCTCAGATTCCGACGTGTCCCTGGAGGACGACCCGGAGGCGTCTCGGCTAGAAGCCGAGCGCCAGGCCCAACTGCAGCTGGAGAGAGCCAAGGTAGATAACCTGGCTTCTAACCCCTAGTCAGTTGGAGACAGCCAACATGCTAGAAATGTAAAGGCAATGTTCTCGCATAGTATCTCAGCTCAATCTGGATATTACGTTTACGTTTAAATCGCACTAGAGTGCTGATCATCAGCACTATGAATTTAATCAAGCCCTTAGTCAGGAATAAGTCTGGTTTGAAGTCGAGTGCCAGACACAACTGCAGCTGAGAGAGAGAGCCAAAGAAGGCAACCTCTCCTTCACCCGATAGTCAGGCTGTCACGTTCTTTCAAAATCAAACCCAGAAGCAGACCAGGACAAGGAGAGTAGGAAGAAGGTGAGTGGGAAAAAACAGACTCAGGAAACAGGATTCGTGACACAGGCCTAGAGAGCCAGGGTTAGTAGAGTCGGGAGTTTAGTTAGTTAATTAGCTTGTTTATGTAAACAGGAGTTTAATCAGGCCGAACTGTAGATGGAGAGAGCTAAGGTGAACAACACTTCTTCAACCTCTTTTCTCCCCTGCAACTATTCCTCAGGTCGAACAGATGTAGGATCTTAATTTGAGCCAGTTTGCTACAGCAGGAAAATAATCCTGCAGCAACAGGAACTGTGAATTATTATGTGGATTATAATGACTGTTGGACATTTTAAATGGGAAATTACTAACTTTTGAAGCCTTTTAAAACCTTGAATACATTACAAGTTTGTGCCGGACAATTCTCAGCAACAGAAGAGTGATCAAATTAAGATCCTACATCTGTAAATGTGAACTTCTTCTCAGGTAATTTACCTGGTAAAATAAAGGTTGAATATAAAAATAAAGCAGTGTTTAGTCAGGTCCAGAGACACAAGGAGAGACCCAAGGAGAGACCCAAGGAGAGAGCCAAGGAGAGACCCAAGGAGAGACCCAAGGAGAGAGCCAAGGAGAGACCCAAGGAGAGACCCAAGGAGAGACCCAAGGAGAGAGCCAAGGAGAGACCCAAGGAGAGAGCCAAGGAGAGACCCAAGGAGAGACCCAAGGAGAGAGCCAAGGAGAGACTCAAGGAGAGACCCAAGGAGAGACCCAAGGAGAGAGCCAAGGAGAGACTCAAGGAGAGACTCAAGGAGAGACCCCCATAGGATGGGATATTGTCAGGTCAATGCAACCTTTCGTAAACACTGTTTTATGTATCTGTCTGTCCTCCCCAGTCAAAACCCGTAGCATTTGCAGTGAAGACCAACGTGAGCTACTGTGGTGCTCTAGATGCTGACTGTCCTGTCCAAGGTGCTGCTATCAACTTTGAAACCAAAGACTTTCTACACATAAAAGAGGTGAGAGGAGTTCAGTAGGCGTCATTATCAACGATCACTATCACGTCCTCACCATCACCACTAGAATGACATTTCTTTAGTTGTTGCAGTAATCTTAAACAGTAGCTATTGTAACCCAGTCCTTACACATTCACAATATGTATGGCCATGACAACCACAGGCATCTCTATCACGGCGGTTACAACCACTGCTGCCATATTGTCGAAACAGCAGTGACAACCGTTTCATTTGGACTTGACTGGAATCCATTTTTGTCTCTTTGCAGAAATACAGCAATGACTGGTGGATTGGTCGGCTGGTGAAGGAAGGGGCAGACATAACTTTCATCCCCAGCCCGGTGAAACTGGAGGCCATGCGGATCAAACAGGAACAGAAACAGGCCCAGAGGTCAGGGTTCATTGTCTCTCCCTGCTACATACAGAGTCTCTTTCTCAGTAGTCTTTCCTCTATTCCTTGTGTCGTCTTCTACAATCCTCTCCCTGCCTCCTCAAAACTTCAACAAGGACTTTTAAACGATTCCTTGAGTATCATAAGGATGCAAGGGGAGGGTTCAAGGAGATGATTCAAGGAGAGTTAAGGTACTTGTATAGTCCTTGAATCCTCGTCTTGCTCATCGGCACCATGTTGTTGTCCTGCAGGAAAGCGGCGAACTCATCGTCGGGTTGGAGATCCACACCACCTAGTGCAGGTGAGTGACTGCTGTTGGGTGACTGACCTCCTCCTTCTCCCTCATACCAGAAACAATTGATTTTCATTATGTAGCAAAGCATGTTTATCCATAATCAATCAATCAATTTTATTTGATAGAGCTGTTTTACATCAGCAGTTGTCACAAAGTGCTTTACAGAAACCCAGCCTTAAACTCAGAGCAATCAACCAAATGCACAGCATTCAGAGTTGAGGTCAACTCCATTTCAATTGAGTCAATTCAGGAAGGATGCTGAAAATCTGATTCCAACCCTGACAGTGGTGTTGCATTTTACTGGATGAGTACGAAAGGGTCTGGAAGGTTGCTACAGGATATCCTGTCTTCAGACAATACACCATATGCTCTCAGCTTTCGTGCTAAATGTGTTTTCTCTTGTTTTTACAAGCCAAACAGAAGCAGAAGCAGGTATGTTTGTAATGCAGATGATCCTACTGTGTATCAGAGCTAGAATTAAGAATAGCTGTGTCATAACATACTCTCTACTACCAACTGTTTTGCTCTTAGTTGATGACACTGGTAGATTCTAATGTCAATGACTGGAGGGTTACGCTTAGGGCCCAGAGTTATCCCTAACTACATGATCTGACCAGGGCCTTACTAAAAATAATAGTAATAGTAAAACTCAGGGTTCTAGTTATGCTGCAAAGTGGGTGTTGGCCCGTTCTAAGCCCAGTGGGTGTTGGCCCGTTCCAAGCCCAGTGTGTGTTGGCCCGTTCCAAGCCCAGTGTGTGTTGGCCCGTTCCAAGCCCAGTGTGTGTTGGCCCGTTTCAAGCCCAGTGTGTGTTGGCCCGTTCCAAGCCCAGTGTGTGTTGGCCCGTTCCAAGCCCAGTGTGTGTTGGCCCGTTTCAAGCCCAGTGTGTGTTGGCCCGTTTCAAGCCCAGTGTGTGTTGGCCCGTTCCAAGCCCAGTGGGTGTTGGCCCGTTTTAAGCCCAGTGTGTGTTGGCCCGTTCCAAGCCCAGTGTGTGTTGGCCCGTTCCAAGCCCAGTGTGTGTTGGCCCGTTCCAAGCCCAGTGTGTGTTGGCCCGTTCCAAGCCCAGTGTGTGTTGGCCCGTTCCAAGCCCAGTGTGTGTTGGTCCGTTTCAAGCCCAGTGTGTGTTGGCCCGTTCCAAGCCCAGTGTGTGTTGGCCCGTTCCAAGCCCAGTGTGTGTTGGCCCGTTCCAAGCCCAGTGTGTGTTGGCCCGTTCCAAGCCCAGTGTGTGTTGGCCCGTTTCAAGCCCAGTGTGTGTTGGCCCGTTTCAAGCCCAGTGTGTGTTGGCCCGTTCCAAGCCCAGTGGGTGTTGGCCCGTTTTAAGCCCAGTGTGTGTTGGCCCGTTCCAAGCCCAGTGTGTGTTGGCCCGTTCCAAGCCCAGTGTGTGTTGGCCCGTTCCAAGCCCAGTGTGTGTTGGCCCGTTCCAAGCCCAGTGTGTGTTGGCCCGTTCCAAGCCCAGTGTGTGTTGGTCCGTTTCAAGCCCAGTGTGTGTTGGCCCGTTCCAAGCCCAGTGTGTGTTGGCCCGTTTCAAGCCCAGTGTGTGTTGGCCCATTTCAAGCCCAGTGTGTGTTGGCCCGTTCCAAGCCCAGTGTGTGTTGGCCCGTTTCAAGCCCAGTGTGTGTTGGCCCGTTCCAAGCCCAGTGTGTGTTGACCCGTTTCAAGCCCAGTGTGTGTTGGCCCGTTCCAAGCCCAGTGTGTGTTGGCCCATTTCAAGCCCAGTGTGTGTTGGCCCGTTCCAAGCCCAGTGTGTGTTGGTCCGTTCCAAGCCCAGTGTGTGTTGACCCGTTTCAAGCCCAGTGTGTGTTGGCCCGTTCCAAGCCCAGTGTGTGTTGGCCCGTTCCAAGCCCAGTGTGTGTTGGCCCGTTCCAAGCCCAGTGTGTGTTGACCCGTTCCAAGCCCAGTGTGTGTTGACCCGTTTCAAGCCCAGTGTGTGTTGACCCGTTTCAAGCCCAGTGTGTGTCTCCCCTGCAGACAGAGCATCTCCCACCCTATGATGTTGTTCCTTCCATGAGACCGGTGGTGTTGGTGGGGCCGTCACTGAAAGGCTATGAGGTGAGAGGCTGGTCGATACGCACACACACACGCACCACACCTTCCTTGGCCCATTAAGCTTTAAGATTTTATTGGCTCAATTAAGATTTTTTATTTAATTTAATTTAACTAGGCAAGTCAGTTAATAACAAATTCTTATTTACAATGACAGCCTACACTGGCCAAACTCGGACGACACTGGGCCAATTGTGCTCCACCCTATGGGACTCCCAATCACGGCCAGTTGTGATACAGCCTGGATTCGAACCAGGGTGTCTGTAATGACACCTCAATCACTGAGATGCAGTGCCTTAGACCACTGCTCCACTCGGGAGCCAAAAAGACACTACATTATGATACAGTAAGAATATGTACTGCCCACTCACAATCCCAGCCTGATGTACATGCACAATATATAGAGTAGATGATGTGTAGGTTATGTCAGGAATGGGATATAAGATGATACTGTCATCAATGTGACTGTATTGAGCTTCTTAGCCCAACAAACACATCTGCACAACAATAAGGCTTATAATTTAATCAAATCTCTGCATGCTTCAACATTTTCTCTCTCTCTCTCTCTCCTGTGTGGATGCAGACTGAGAGACAAGCAGTTTGTTTTGTGTGTCTATGAAATATTTATGCATTTCTCTGGTGAAATGGGTTTTGTGGATGCTCCAGGGGCATACATCAGCCTCTCTCCGACTCTCTCACTCTCTCTTTCTCTCTCACTCTCTCCCATAGACAACAGGAGAGCAGAAGCAGGAGAAGTGCTTGGTTGTATCCCCTATTTCACAAGACATTCATTTTCCATCTCTCTCTAAGCTCCACTGCCACAGCCAGTCAGAATAACATCTCTCTCTAAGCTCCACAGCCAGTCAGACTAACATCTCTCTCTAAGCTCCACAGCCAGTCAGACTAACATCTCTCTCTAAGCTCCACAGCCAGTCAGACTAACATCTCTCTCTAAGCTCCACAGCCAGTCAGACTAACATCTCTCTCTAAGCTCCACAGCCAGTCAGACTAACATCTCTCTCTAAGCTCCACAGCCAGTCAGACTAACATCTCTCTCTAAGCTCCACAGCCAGTCAGACTAACATCTCTCTCTAAGCTCCACAGCCAGTCAGACTAACATCTCTCTCTAAGCTCCACAGCCCGTCAGACTAACATCTCTCTCTAAGCTCCACAGCCTGTCAGATGAACATCTCTCTCTAAGCTCCACAGCCAGTCAGACTAACATCTCTCTCTAAGCTCCACAGCCAGTCAGACTAACATGTCTGCAGATGAAAAGGAAGGAACACTCAGATCCATGTTTTCTACTTCCTAATGGTCACAAAAACAGGCCACACACGAAGTTCTGTCCTTATTTAATACACCATACATATTTGTGTTCCTTCACTTTCTAAGTATTTCAGAGAGGGAGGAAGCGGGGGAGACAGGTGGAGACAGGGAGAGGAGAAGCTAGAGAGAGAGAGGGTGGTGAGAGAGAGGAGGAGAGACGGAGAGAGAGAGAGAGAGAGATACAACACAGGGATCAGTGTTCTCTCTGTTCCTAACCAATCATCACACTCCCCTCTGTCTCCCAGGTAACAGACATGATGCAGAAGGCCCTGTTTGACTTCCTGAAACACAGGTTTGATGGAAGGTGGGTACAGCCAGAACCACTATGGAATAAGTGTTATAACTGTTTTGTAAAAATCCTTTATGATTTTGAATGCAGTGTATCCGCTTGTCTGGCTGGAATTGTATTCTTATATTGTAAAAAAAAATGGAATCCATCCATCCATCTAACGATCTATGTTTTTAGAATCTCTATCACGCGGGTGACTGCTGATCTGTCATTGGCCAAAAGGTCTGTATTGAACAAGAAGGCTATCATGGAGAGGTCCAACACACGCTCCAGTCTTGGTAAGAACAGGAGGACTTGTCCTGCAGCACTCATCATCTTTAATGTAGACATTTGTTTGTTTTTCATCTTCATTTAGGGTGTGTAATAACCCTCTGTCAGTCCTGAGTACATGGTTTAGACTGTTATGTTGATAGATGTACTACAGGTGTAGAATCTTAATTTGATCACACTGTTGCAGAACTTTCGTGTAATAAGGAAATGTAAAACTTGTAGTGTATTTGAGATTTAAAAAGGCTTCTGAAGTTTGTAATTTCCACTTTGATTTTTCAGGCTTGATTTTCCCTTAAGAAAAATTAATCAACCCCTAGAAAAAGGGCCATAAATTATAATCCACATAATGATTCACATTTCCTGTTGCTTTAATATTATTTTCCTGCTGTAGCAAACTGTCTCAAATTAAGTTCCAACATCTGTATATGACTCAGGACAGATCACATTTTCTCTGTACTCAGCCCTCTCTCTCTCTGTCTCTCTGTGTGGTTTGGGGTGGTAGCTGAGGTCCAGAGTGAGATTGAGAGGATTTTTGAGCTGGCTAAGACTCTACAGCTCGTAGTTCTGGACGCAGACACTATCAACCACCCAGCACAGCTCCTCAAAACATCCCTGGCTCCTATCATCATTTACGTTAAGGTGTCCTCTCCAAAGGTAAGGACTGATCCACTACCAGCACACGGTTAGTCAGCCAGTTGGCCAGTTAGTCAGTCAGCCAGTCAGTCAGCCAGTCAGTTAGTCAGTCAGTGAGACAGCCAGTCAGTCAGCCAGCCAGTTAGTCAGTCAGCGAGCCAGCCAGCCAGCCAGCCAGCCAGCCAGTCAGTTAGTCAGTCAGTGAGACAGCCAGCCAGTCAGCCAGCGAGTTAGTCAGTTAGCGAGCCAGCCAGCCAGTCAGCCAGTTAGTCAGTCAGCCAGTCAGTCAGTTAGTCAGTCAGCCAGTAAGTCAGCCAGTCAGTCAGTCATTCAGCCAGTCAGTCAGTCAGCCAGTCAGTCAGTTAGTCAGTCAGTCAGCCAATCAGTGAGCCAGTCAGTCATTCAGCCAGTCAGCCAGTCAGTCATTCAGCCAGTCAGTCAGTCAGGGCAGTCAGTCATTCAGCCAGTCAGTCAGTCAGCCAACCATTCAGTCAGTCAGGGCAGTCAGCCAGCCAGTCAGTGAGCCAGCCAGTCAGTCAGTCTGCCAGCCAGCCAGCCAGCCAGTGAGTCATTCAGCCGGCCAGCCAGTCTGCCAGTTATCCATCCAGCCAGTTGTTCAGCCAGCCAGCCAGTCAGTCAATAAGCCAGCCAGTTAGTCAGCCAGCCTACCAGCCAGTCATTCAGTCAGTCAGCCAGTCAGTCAGTCAGTCAGTCAGTCATTCAGCCAGCCAGCCAGCCAGCCAGCCAGCCAGCCAGCCAGCCATATAGTCAGTCAGCCAGTCAGCCAGCCATTCAGCCAGTCAGTCAGTCATTCAGCCAGCCAGTTAGTCAGCCAGCCAGTTATCCATCCATCCAGCCAGTCATTCAGCCAGCCAGGCAGTTAGTCAGCCAGCCAGTCAGTCATTAAGCCAGCCAGTTAGTCAGCCAGCCTGCCAGCCAGTCATTCAGCCAGCCAGTCAGTCAGTCAATCAGTTAGTCATTCAGCCAGCCAGCCAGCCAGTTAGTCAGCCAGTCAGCCAGTCAGTCAGCCACTCAGTCAGTCATTCATTCATCCAACCAGCCAGCCAGCCAGCCAGCCAGCCAGTCAGTCATTCAGCCGGCCAGTTAGTCAGTCAGCCAGCAAGTCAGCCAGCAAGTTAATTATTTTCTCTTCTCTCCCAGGTTCTTCAGAGGCTCATTAAATCTCGGGGGAAATCTCAAAGTAAACACCTCAATGTACAGATGATGGCAGGGGACAAACTAGCACAGTGTCCACCCGTATGTAATGAAAATAATACTAATACTTTTATTTGTACAACAATCTACATTACTCTGTCCGTCAAACATAACGGTAGGCTTACACTCAGCTGATAGGGGTGTTAATAGCATTCCCTTGAGGCTTACCATTTAGTTTTTGACATTGTGTTAACATCTCATCTCTCAGGAGATGTTTGATGTGATCCTGGATGAGAACCAGCTGGAGGATGCATGTGAACACCTGGCAGAATACCTGGACATCTACTGGCGCGCCACTCACCTGCCCTGCTCCGCCCCCCTCAACCCCCTATTGGACCAGAGCGAGGTCACCCCGCCCTCCGCTAACTCCAGCCAACAGGTGAGCTCCTCTCAGCGTGGTGTGTGATGACCAATAGTTCCAGGTTGTGCTGTTTGCCGTTGTGCTGTGCATCTTATTAATGCGCTTCCTGAGATTGTCAATTGTACAGAGCGACTGTAACGGGAAAAAAATAAGTACTTGAACGCCACTAAATAATCTGTTCCTGGACCTGTTGTCATTCTGCTGTTAGCTATTCTCTCATTCATCCTTGTCTTTCTGTGTTTGCAGTTCTCCGAGACTCAAGAGTTAATAGAATGATCACTCCTTAGCTACCACAGGTCTGGGTGAGTAGGACCTTCTCACTATCCCTCCCTAACCCTTTTCTCTGTTCTATTCTATTATACTCTATCTGATTCTAAAAGGAACAGCCACTGCTGTGGGTCAGATAGGCACCATCTCCACAGGCCAGCCCCTCTCTATCCTGGAGAGGGCAACAGGGGGGCAGGGCAGCTTGTATCTGAGAGAGAGAGAGAGAGAGAGAGAGAGAGAGAGAGAGAGAGAGAGAGAGAGAGAGAGAGAGAGAGAGAGAGAGAGAGAGAGAGAGAGAGAGAGAGAGAGAGAGAGAGAGAGAGAGAGAGAGAGAGAGAGAGAGAGAGAGAGAGAGAGAGAGAGAGAGAGAGAGAGAGAGAGAGAGAGAGAGAGAGAGAGAGAGAGAGAGAGAGAGAGAGAGAGAGGAGCATGACAAGGAAGAGGAGGAGGAAAAGGAGAACACCCCCTAACGAAGACGGACCCCCACCTCCACGCTGCCCCCTGCTGGAGAGTCCTCCCAGTGCCTTGACTACTCCCAGCGTGGCGTGATGTGTCTCGTCACTGCAACCGGACAGTCATCTTGTCCTGGACAAAACGCTACCCTTACACCCCCACCCGAACCCACCCGAACCCTCCCTAGCAGCACTCAAAACCACTTAGCGGTACCACCTAAACAGTTACACTACTGTTCAAAAGTTTGGGGTCACTTAGAAATGTCCTTGTTTTTGAAAGAAAAGCACATTTTTTTTGTACATTAGAAAATAACATGAAATTTGTCAGAAATACAGTGTAGACATTGTTAATGTTGTAAATGACTATAGTAGCTGGAAACGGCAGATATTTTATGGCATATCTACATAGGTGTACAGAGGCCCATTATCAGCAACTATCACTCCTGTGTTGCTATGGCACGTTGTGTTAGCTAATCCAAGTTATCATTTTAAAAGGCCAATTTATCATTAGAAAACCCTTTTGCAATTATGTTAGCACAGCTGAAAACTGTTGTTCTGATTAAAGAAGCAATAAAATTGGCCTTCATTAGCCCAGTTGAGTATCTGGAGCATCAGCATTTGTGGGTTCAAAATGGCCAGAAACAAAGAACATTCTTCTGAAACTCTTCAGTCTATTCTTGTTCTGAGAAATGAAGGCTACTCCATGCGAGAAATTGGCAAGAAACTGACGATCTCATACAACGCTGTGTACTACTCCCTTCACAGAACAGCGCAAACTGTCTCTAACCAGAATAGAAAGAGGAGTGGGAGGCCCCGGTGCACAACTGCGCAAGAGGACAAGTAGAGGACAAGTAGAGGAGGACAAGTACATGGGCCTCTGTAACACCTATGTAGATATTCCATTTTTAAAAATCAGCCTTCTCCAGCTACAATAGTCATTTACAACATTAACAATGTCTACACTGTATTTCTGATCATTTTGATATTATTTTAATGGACAGAAAAATGTGCTTTTCTTTCAAAAACAAGGACATTTCTAAGTGACACCAAACTTTTGAACAGTAGTGTAGGTACAACCCAAACTGTCTCCAGACACAGATGGGTTGGTTCAGTTCACATGCTGAAACATCAAGTGTAATGTAATGCTTATTAGTGACTGTGGGATCAGAAAGTCAGGATTTAAAGATTTGACTGAGTATTTGCTGGAATTAGGGCCCACTGGGCAGAGTGGTCACCATTGTATTCACATGTGTTCAGGCACCTGGGCTGGTACACACTATGTAATGTGTGTACTTAACCTTACCTTTCTCTTTCTTTATAGATGTGGTAAAGAGACCAATCCAACTCCACCGAAATCCCATATCAACGCCATTCAGGATCTCCTCATTGCCCTCCATAAAAATTAGCCTACATTTAGGCTATTGTTTATATGTGTATTTGACACTATTTTAGAGTGAAAATCGGATTAAAATGCTTGTATGGATGTCAACCCCAATACAGGTTCATGTCATCATCACTAATCAACTGATTTACACTTAAAAACGGCTTCAAGTACCACCACCGATTTCTATATGCTAGCTACGCTACCAGCTTCTACGAACAGAAATGAGCATTTAACAGACTTTTTTATAATCACGAAAAGGACTATTTCTAAATATTATGCAGCGAAAACAGTAGCAACCACATTGTGGGCCTGTTAGAACACAAATATCTTGACAGATTTGAAGAATATCCACTTTGTATAATCAGATTTTTAGAATGTGTTTTTAGATGGTTTCCTTGCTGTTTCCCCGCGGTCTGCGTTCCATTGATCTCTTAACGGCATATATTGCTCGCTTTCGCTTGCTTGATAACTTGTTTTTTTCCCTGGTCTGTTTTGTATTGTGTTTCCGTAGCTAACTGTTTTTTGTAGGTGTTATATAGTGACACAGAGGAATCAAACATATATGAATCAGAGCACATCAAAGCACATTATCAAAGCACAAACTTGCACACTGTCATCTACAACTCTTATGTATATTTATCATGTATCAACATTATGGATCTACAGAAGATCAGAGTAGTTTTGCCATTGAATCCACCAATCAGATCGCAGATAGGGACCGAGATAGGAGGAGTCAGACCAGACACTTTTGCATGTCTACCTGAAATGTATATATACATTTTTTTAATGACCAAAAAGATAATAAGTACTTGAGGAGATACGTTAACCATTTGTAGGGAAGTTGTAAACTTATAGGCAACACACGAACACTCTCCCTAAAACCAATTCCAGACTGTCCAGAATGTATCACTGTGCAGCCTACAGTACAGGACTTTACTGTAGCTCTCCTCCTACTGGCAGGATTCAGTCTGATCTGTTTCCTCAGACACTACATCACACTCAATGTAGGCTATTTGAGCAGTTGATTAGCACTTCTTATAACAAGATCAGTTAAAGTTCTGATAATTAATTAAGTTAAAGTCCCAGTGCTCCAGTGGTGAGTAGCCTATAACTGATGCTTCCACTATAATTCAGTTCTTACGAATTATGATGTAAATCTAGCCATTCCACTGTAATCACAAGGACTGTGACAAAGCAGAGAGGAAGAGGAAGAGAGAGGCCCAACTCGGCAGCAAATCGGTCTCCCTCCAGCAGGTGGCGTTTTTATGTTGTTTCACCCATCAAGCAATGCGTTTTTGGAGGTCAATGAGAGAGTGTTGAATTTGGTCAACAAAATAATTTATGGGTTATTTGCTACGTGAGGTTTATTTGATCAAATAGAAGTTTTGTAATGCTTAAATTGTTACTAGTGTACTGATATAAGTTGGAAAAAACACTTTATATCGAAGTTGTCTCGAAATGGCTATGCATATTCATGGCATGAGGCTAGTAGCATAGCGTCTCTCTCCATTGAATACAGGAGGTTGATGTCAACAACCCTCATTGAATATTCAAAAAATGATTATAATAATGAGATGTAATCAACCAATCCAAACAAAGGATAGGCGGGAGCTAGACAGCCCGCTGTGCCGCTTTGTGGACAACGACTCCCATTGTTAGGGAGGAGAGACGTATATCTTGTCAGTATATCCATAATCCTTGGCCAAAGGGTGTCCATAGCACTTCCTGTCATTCATGTGTGTGGAGCGAGGGACCTCTAGTGGTGGGCTTGTGTCACGACACCTGAAGTGACATAGTATTCAATGTTACCCAATTGTAATACCATAATAGAATGTCAACTCATAATGAATCTGAATATAATAGGTAATCTATTCACTATGGATAGCTCTCTGCTTGAGGAGAAAAGAGAATGATGATGTGTTGACCATATGTAGATCAAACACCATTTGTATGAGCTTCCAATCTTTACCAATTCGTAACATATTGTAACATATTCGTAACATATTGTTACGAATTGGAATTAGCAACATATCATACGAATTTCAGGATTATAATTTCAATTAATCAAGCAAATGTATTTATAAAGCCCTTCTTACATCAGCTGATGTCACAAAGTGCTGTACAGAAACCCAGCCTAAAACCCTAAACAGCAAGAAATGCAGGTGTAGAAGCACGGTGGCTAGGAAAAACTCCCTAGAAAGGCCAAAACCTAGGAAGAAACCTAGAGAGGAACCAGGCTATGGGGGGTGGCCAGTCCTCTTCTGGCTGTGCCGGGTGGAGATTATAACAGAACTTGGCCAAGATGTTCAAATGTTCATAGAAGACCAGCAGGGTCAAATAATAATAATCACAGTGGTTGTAGAGGGTGCAACATTTCAGCACCTCAGTAGTAAATGTCAGTTGGCTTTTCATAGCCGATCATTCAGTGTATCTCTACCGCACCTGCTGTCTCTAGAGAGTTGAAAACAGCAGGTCTGGGACAAGGTAGCACATCTGGTGAACAGGTCAGGGTTCCATAGCCGCAGGCAGAACAGTTGAAACTGGTGCAGCAGCACAGCCAGGTGGACTGGGGACAGCAAGGAGTCATTAGGCCAGGTAGTCCTGATTCATGGTCCTACAGCTCAGGTCCTCCGAGAGAAAGAAAGAGAAAGGGATAGTAAAAGAGAGAGAGAAAATTAGAGAGAGCATACTTAAATTCACACAGGAAACCGGATAATAACAGGAGAAATACTCCAGATATAACAGACTGACCCAAGCCCCCCGACATATAATCTACTGCAGCATCAATACTGGAGGCTGAGACAGGAGGGGTCAGGAGACACTGCGGCCCTGTTCGACGATGCCCCCGGACAGGGCCAAACAGGCAAGATATCACCCCATCCACTTTGCCAAAGCACAGCCCCCAAACCACTAGAGGGAAATCTTCAACCACCAACCTACTATCTTGAGACAAGGCTTAGTATTGCGTATTGTGCACAGCATCATACAAAAGGGATGACGTTGTGCACAGCATCATACGAAAGGGAGGACGTTGTGCACAGCATCATACGAAAGGGATGACGTTGTGCACAGCATCATACGAAAGGGAGGACGTTGTGCACAGCATCATACGAAAGGGAGGACGTTGTGCACAGCATCATACGAAAGGGAGGACGTTGTGCACAGCATCATACGAAAGGGAGGACGTTGTGCACAGCATCATACGAAAGGGAGGACGTTGTGCACAGCATCATACGAAAGGGAGGACGTTGTGCACAGCTTCATACGAAAGGGAGGACGTTGTGCACAGCATCATACGAAAGGGATGACGTTGTGCACCATTTTCACCAACCCGTTTTGGCTCATGAGCGCTACTTTCAAAACTACTAGTTAAATTATAAAACACCTTTATAAGGTTTCTTTAAAGGAGCTACATGTATGTTTCTTTGCATAGTAGTACAGACCTGAAGCTTTCCCAAGAAAACACGAGCTTTAAGCACAGAGCAGCACGCATCTCAGTACAGAAAAACACTCACATAAGTATTGCTTTGTCATTACATAAAACTATACATTAATGAAATGAATTACTACCACCGTTAATTAAATGTATGTGCATGACAACATATTTATTTTTTACAAGTAGAAGGACATCTCATATTTATTTTACAAGTAAAAGGAACGTCATATTTATTTTACAAGTAAAAGGAACATCATATTTATTTTACAAGTAGAAGGACATCTCATATTTATTTTACAAGTAGAAGGACATCTCATATTTATTTTACAAGTAGAAGGACATCTCATATTTAATTTACAAGTAAAAGGAACGTCATATTTATTTTACAAGTAGAAGGACATCTCATATTTATTTTACAAGTAGAAGGACATCTCATATTTATTTTACAAGTAGAAGGACATCTCATATTTACTTTACAAGTAGAAGGACATCTCATATTTATTTTACAAGTAAAAGGACATCTCATATTTATTTTACAAGTAAAAGGACATCTCATATTTATTTTACAAGTAAAAGGACATCTCATATTTATTTTACAAGAACATGTCATGTTTCTTTCTAAGTAGAAGGGCTTTCCAGGACCATAATAAGTCACTATAGCTTTTCACTTGTCATTCTGAAGAGAAAATGAATGGATGACAATCACATTATGTATTCAGTATTTATGTATCATTACATATTTGTATATATTGTATATTTAAGCAATAAGGCCTGAGGGGGTATGCTATATGGCCAATATACCATGGCTAACGGCTGTTCTTATACACAACGCAACGCGGAGTGCCTGGATACAGCCCTTAGCTGTGGTATATTGTACCATGTACCACAAACCCAAGGTGCCTTATTGCTATTATAAACTGGTTACCAACTTTAAAAATATATATGTTTTGTCATACCCGTGGTATATGGTCTGATATACCACGGCTGTCAGACAATCAGCATTCAGGGCTCGAACCACACAGTTTATAATTAATTCTCAGTTCTTCCTCAGTAATATTAAGGTGCACAAAATCTACAAATGTTGTCAGACAACATCTAGGAAATGTACTGTAGACCTACTTATATGCTCATGTCTTCAAAGCCTCATAAGCATGTATTTATATATAAATAGTGTGTTTTCTTTCTTTTTAGTATGAAACACTGAACGTGTCCACTACTTTTGAGCAGAGCCATGTGCCCTGGTCAAACGATGTGCACTACAGGGGACAGGAGGCCGTTCAGATGCAACCACTGTAATTATTTCCATTGACTGACCTCTAACCTAACATTTTTGCAGTTTTGAGAGACATTATAAGGCTTGAGAACTACACAACACACACACATACACCAACCAAGCACAGTTTCACTGCTGAAACACAACAATCTGAATCAATCTCACTTGCATTCCATTTTTATTGCAGGTAATTTATATATATTTTTTAAACAAGTCAAATCTTTGGATATCCGAAGCACAATTTTTTACTATTATAATTTTCAATCGTTTTTCTCCCCGACATACCTAAATTCTGTATGCAATACAAAGTCTTCTAGCTTCGACAAAACAGTAGCTGAACCTATCAAGACTCCTCTTCTGTTTAAGACGGGGTAAAAACTGCACTATTTTTATTTTTATGTCTGATTTATATTTATACTGCAATACATGCACTAAATGTAACTCTGCTGTACCCACCAACACCTCCAATACTGAATATGATGTCTGGTGTAATAACAACAATGTTCAGAAAAGTCAACATATGAAATGTCCTACTAACCTGCTGTACCCGATAATGTAGAGAATGCATCTGTTTTCAATAGCACATTATGAAAAATAAGAACATAAATGAATAAACAGAACATTTGACTGATGTTTACAAATGCTCTGGCTTTGTTATTTCAGAAAATCCCCCACCACATAATTTGTCCAGTATTCAACAGTAGTTGCGTGATTGGACAGAAACAACCACTATGTCACCAGCAGATGGAAGTGTTTACCTTGTTAGACTGTATCATGTCTGTTACCTGGGAGACTAGGGGGAGGATGATGATTGGTTAGGGACAGAACTCACTCTCTCTCTCTCATCCTGTTGTATCTCCGATGCTGTGGTCCCTGTCAATCCGCCCATGTCCAGTATGCCAGCAAGAAGGTTAAAGCCTTTGATCAGGGAGGTCCAGAATCCCCCCACCCCACCCCTTCTCTCTCTCCCTCTCTGATGCTGTGGTCACTGTCTCCCCGTTCATGTCCTGTGTGCCAGCCAGCAGGCTAAACAAGGCTATGTGACATCAGAGAGGTTTCAAATGTAATGTCTTTGGCTTCGTTACAAGAGATGTCAGTGCCAGTGGTGAAGTGGCGTCCTGGCAGTGGGACTAGGACAGACTGTCTGAGTCCCATTACGTGGCCGCATTGGCTGTGGGACTAGGACACACTGTCTGAGTCCCATTACGTGGCCTCCTGGCTGTGGGACTAGGACACACTGTCTGAGTCCCATTACGTGGCCTCCTGGCTGTGGGACTAGACACACTGTCTGAGTCCCAAATGGCACCCTATTCCCAACACCAGGGTTTACAATCCTATTATCTACATCAGGGTTTACAACCCTATTATCTACATCAGGGTTTACAACCCTATTATCTACACCAGGGTTTACAATCCTATTATCTACATCAGGGTTTTCAACCCTATTATCTACATCAGGGTTTACAATCCTATTATCTACATCAGGGTTTACAACCCTATTATCTACATCAGGGTTTACAACCCTATTATCTACATCAGGGTTTACAACCCTATTATCTACATCAGGGTTTACAACCCTATTATCTACATCAGGGTTTACAACCCTATTATCTACATCAGGGTTTACAACCCTATTATCTACATCAGAGTTTACAATCCTATTCCATACATCAGAGTTTACAACCCTATTATCTACATCAGGGTTTACAACCCTATTATCTACATCAGGGTTTACAACCCTATTATCTACATCAGGGTTTACAATCCTATTATCTACATCAGGGTTTACAACCCTATTATCTACATCAGGGTTTACAACCCTATTATCTACATCAGAGTTTACAATCCTATTCCATACATCAGAGTTTACAACCCTATTATCTACATCAGGGTTTACAACCCTATTATCTACATCAGGGTTTACAACCCTATTATCTACATCAGGGTTTACAATCCTATTATCTACATCAGGGTTTACAATCCTATTATCTACATCAGGGTTTACAACCCTATTATCTACATCAGGGTTTACAACCCTATTATCTACATCAGGGTTTACAATCCTATTATCTACATCAGGGTTTACAACCCTATTATCTACATCAGGGTTTACAACCCTATTATCTACATCAGGGTTTACAACCCTATTATCTACATCAGAGTTTACAATCCTATTCCATACATCAGAGTTTACAACCCTATTATCTACATCAGGGGGAGAGAGAGAGAGAGAGAGAGAGAGAGAGAGAGAGAGAGAGAGAGCGTGAGAGAGAGTGAGAGAGAGAGAGAGAGAGAGAGAGAGAGAGAGAGAGAGAGAGAGAGAGAAAGAGGGGGAGAGAGAGAAAAAGAGAGAGAGAGAGAGAAAGAGAAAGAGAGAGAGAAAGAGAGAGAGAGAAAGAGAGAGAGAGACAGCAATTGTGCAAGTTCTCCCGCTTAAAAAGATGAGAGAGGCCTGTAATTTTCATTACAGGTACACTTCAACTATGACAGACAAAATGAGGGGGGAAAAATCAAGAAAATCACATTGTGGGATTTTTAATGAATTTATTTGCAAATTATGGTGGAAAATAAGTATTTGGTCAATAACAAAAGTTTATCTCAATAATTTGTCATTGTCAACAAAGGGTATATAACAGAGGTCAAACGTTTTCTGTAAGTCTTCACAAGGTTTTCACACACTGTTGCTGGTATTTTGGCCCATTCCTCCATGCAAATCTCCTCTAGAGCAGTGATGTTTTGGGGCTGTTGCTGGGCAACACAGACTTTCAACTCCCTCCAAAGATTTTCTATGGGGTTGAGATCTGGAGACTGGCTAGGCCACTCCAGGACCTTGAAATGCTTCTTACGAAGCCACTCCTTCGTTGCCCGGGCGGTGTGTTTGGGATCATTGTCTTGCTGAAAGACACGTTTCATCTTCAATGCCCTTGCTGATGGAAGGAGGTTTTCACTCAAAATCTCATGATACATGGCCCCATTCATTCTTTCCTTTACACGGACCAGTCGTACTGGTCCCTTTGCAGAAAAACAGCCCCAAAGCATGATGTTTCCACCCCCATGCTTCACAGTAGGTATGGTGTTCTTTGGATGCAACTCAGCATTTTTTGTCCTCCAAACACAACGAGTTGAGTTTTTACCAAAAAGTTATATTTTAAGCAGGGGGACACATCTGGCACTGCAGGATTTGAGTCCCTGGCGGTGTAGTGTGTTACTGATGGTAGGCTTTGTTACTTTGGTCCCAGCTCTCTGCAGGTCATTCACTAGGTCCCCCCGTGTGATTCTGGGATTTCTTGTGATCATTTTTACCCCACAGGGTGAGATCTTGCGTGGAGCCCCAGATCGAGGGAGATTATCACTGGTCTTGTATGTCTTCCATTTCCAAATAATTGCTCCCACAGTTGATTTTTTCAAACCAAGCTGCTTACCTATTGCAGATTCAGTCTTCCCAGCCTGGTGCAGGTCTACAATTTTGTTTCTGGTGTCCTTTGACAGCTCTTTGGTCTTGGCCATAGTGGAGTTTGGAGTGTGACCGTTTGAGGTTGTGGACAGGTGTCTTTTATACTGATAACAAGTTCAAACAGGTGCCATTAATACAGGTAACGAGTGGAGGACAGAGGAGCCTCTCAAAGAAGAAGTTACAGGTCTGTGAGAGCCAGACATCTTGCTTGTTTGTAGGTGACCAAATACTTATTTTCCACCATAATTTGCAAATAAATTCATTAAAAATCCTACAATGTGATTGTAAAAAAATCCTACAATGTGATTGTAAAAAAATCCTACAATGTGATAAACATGGAAAACTGATGGGACTAGCAAAAAGTTGTTGTTGAATTCAGGTAAGTTGACAAATCAACCAAATGTAAATCCTAACTAGACGATGAACTGTCGTCTGTGCCCAGTGGGTAATTACCTACCGGCTAGAGCTAAAGACAACAGAGTTATGTGTTGTTCTTCATCCTAATGGAAAAATGACTGGTTTACAATAATGTTGCTGAATATCAGATGCTGTATAAACTATTCAGGGATATTTCTGTTGTGAAAGGAGATTTTTGTAGTATCATGTTGTAGGTTTACTCATTCATCCATGTGCTGAGTGTTCTCAGTGTTGGCACCCATAGGTCGTCTGCCTCTCTCAATACACGCTGAGTGAAAAGCACTGTCTGTCTGTCTGTCTGTCTGTCTGTCTGTCTGTCTGTCTGTCTGTCTGTCTGTCTGTAACGGCGTTCGTCTGTTGAAGGAGAGTCGGACCAAAATGCAGCGCGGTGGTTACTCATGTTCTTTAATGTAGAATAGCGATACATGAAATAACTTATGAATATACAAAACAACAAACGGAACGTGAAAACCTATACAGCCTGTCTGGTGAATAACTAACACAGAGACAGGAACAATCACCCACGAAATACACAGTGAAACCCAGGCTACCTAAATATGGTTCCCAATCAGAGACAACGAGAAATCACCTGACTCTGATTGAGAACCGCCTCAGGCAGCCAAGCCTATGCTAGACACACCCCTAATCAGCCACAATCCCAATGCCTACAAAAAAAAACAATACGACAACACGATAAACCCATGTCACACCCTGGCCTGAACAAATAATTAAAGAAAACACAAAATACTAAGACCAAGGCGTGACACTATCTGTCTCTCTATCATTTACACCGCATTTTTCATACAATACTCTAAAACAAGATATATAAATTATTACTCTAATACAATATATATAAATTATTACTATAATACAAGGTATAACAAATATTTATTTTGTACAAAGTATAACAATTGTTTATTTTGTACAATGTATAACAATTGTTTCTTTTGTACAATGTATAACAATTGTTTATTTTGTACAAAGTATAACACTTTTCTTTCTCTCATACAAAGTATAACAATTCTATCTCACTGTTTTTAATGCAACATCTCTGGGGGATACGATTTCCAATGTATTTATTACATATGCCAAAGAAACAGGGAACTTGAACTCAATAGAGAGGTAGATCAGATGTGCTTGACCTGAAGAGCTGTATCTGATGACGCCTCAGCCACACGTGAGCCAACCAAAACCACTAGTAAAAGGCAGCATGCATTGTCCCGTGTGAACATCTAGAACTCAATTGGGATGTTTTTAATTTCACCGGATTAGGCCTAAAGTAGATGATTTGCTCCGCTGTTGTCTTTATGTTAGATCAGCACGGCATCAGATTGAAGTCTTAAGGCTGGTTTATACTTGGTATAATACAATTGTAAACCAGCATTTAGGACAAATTGAGGACTGGCACACATGACTGACACTCAGTTAACCTTAGACTCATAGCCTTATATAGCCTTACAGAAGGTTGTTACAGTACTTTACAGTACATCTGTTATTTGACTGGGAACCATGAAATAATGGGCTTTGAATTTATCTGTGCATTTTTATCATCAAAAAGTTGTTTTCTAACTGATCACTTGCTTTGCCTCTTTGAACATAATTAGGAAGAGAAGACATTTGAATACTATGAAGACTGTTAGATGATTTCAGGCAGCAGTGCTCCCAAATGTACTGTACTTCACAGGTCCACATCAAAACGAAAAGCACAGGATCAGGAAGAGTCATGCAAATGGTCTAAGGCACTACATCGCAGCGCTAGCTGTGCCACCAGAGACTCTGGGTTCGCGCCCAGGCTCAGTCGTAGCCGGCTCTGTTGCAGCCTGGGCCCTCTTTTATCTTCCAACTTCATTCCTTTAGTTGTGTGGTGATGCGCACACTCACAAACAAACATGCGCGCACGCACGCACGCACACACGCACGCACGCACGCACGCACGCACGCACGCACGCACGCACGCACGCACGCACGCACACACACACACACACACACACACACACACACAAACTGCCATTAGATGCCTGAGAATTCTTTAGACTAAAAAGCGAGGGAGGGGGAGGAAGAGGAGAGAGAGAGAGAGAGAGAGAGAGAGAGAGAGAGAGAGAGAATACCACACAACTGTGTGTGGAGAAACTGGTGAAGAATTACTTTCCTATGAGATAGGAAAACAACATCAAACAGGATTACCAACCTATGTTGTCCTTGATCTTTGAAATGTTGCCGTCATACACCACGCTTTCTCTTCCATATCTACAACACCCTAAGCATTGATGATCTTAACACAGAACTGTGAGTTGCACTGTAAGTCAAGAATTGGGCCCAACATGTTAAAGGCCCAATGCAGTCGTTTTTATATCAATATCAAATATTTCTGGGTTACAATGAAGTACTTTACTGTAATAGATTTCCATTAAAATTGCAACAAAAAAAAGTCAAGCGAGAATTTTGTCTGGGAGAGGTCTGAGTGGGGAGGGGAAACATTGTTATTCTAACTTCCGCGATGCATATCAGGCCCTCCCCCGCCTTCCTTTCGGAAAAGCTGACCACGACTCCATTTTGTTGCTTCCAGCCTACAGACAGAGACTAAAACAAGAAGCTCCTGCGTTCAGGTCTGTTCAAAACTGGTCCGACCAATCTGATTCCACGCTTCAAGACTGCTTCAATCAAGTGGATTGGATTATGTTCCGCTTTGCGTCCAACAATTACATTGGCGAATACGCTGATTCGGTGAGCGAGTTCATTAGAAAGTGCATTGGCGATGTTATATCCACAGCATCGATTAAAACATTCCCAAACCAGAAACCGTGGATTGATGGCAGCATTTGCGCGAAACTGAAAGCGCAAACCAGAAACATGACCGAATACAAACAGTGTAGCTGTTCCCTCCGCAAGGCAATCAAACAAGCTAAGCGTCAGTATAGAGACAAAGTAGAGTCACAATTCAACAGCTCAGACACAAGAAGTATGTGGCAGGGTCTACAGTCAATCACGGATTACAAAAAGAAAACCAGTCCCGTCGCGGACCAGGATGTCTTGCTCCCAGACAGACTAAATAACCTTTTTGCTCACTTTGAGGACAATACAGTGCCACCGACACGGCCCGCTACCAAAACCTCTCCTTCACTGCAGCCGACGTGAGTAAAACATTTAAACATGTTAACCCTCGCAAGGCTGCAGGCCCAGACGGCATCCCCAGCCGCGTCCTCAGAGCATGCGCAGACCAGCTGGCTAGTGTGTTTACGGACATATTCAATCAATCCTTATCCCAGTCTGCTGTTCCCACATGCTTCAAGAGGGCCACCATTGTTCCTGTTCCCAAGAAAGCTAAGGTAACTGAGCTAAACGACTACCGCCCCATACCACTCACTTCCGTCATCATGAAGTGCTTTGAGAGACTAGTCAAGGACCATATCACCCCCACCCTACCTGATACCCTAGACCCACTCCAATTTGCTTACCGCCCCAATAGGTCCACAGACGACGCAATCGCAACCACACTGCACACTGCCCTAACCCATCTGGACAAGAAGAATACCTACAGCTCAGCATTTAACACCATAGTACCCTCCAAACTCGTCATCAAGCTCGAGACTCTGGGCCCTGTGCAACTGGGTACTGGACTTCCTGACGGGCAGCCCCTAGGTGGTGAGGGAAGGTAACAACATCTCCACCCCACTGATCCTCAACACTGGGGCCCTACAAGGGTACGTTCTGAGCCCTCTCCTGTACTCCCTGTTCACCCTCGACTGCGTGGCCATGCACGCCTCCAACTCAATCATCAAGCTTGCAGACGACACTACAGTGGTAGGTTTGATTACCAACAACGACGAGACGGACTACAGGGAGGAGGTGAGGGCCCTCGGAGTGTGGTGTCAGGAAAATAACCTCACACTCAACGTCAACAAAACAAAGGAGATGATTGTGGACTTCAGGAAACAGCAGAGGGAGCACCCCCCTATCCACATCGACGGGACAGAAGTGGAGAGGGTAGTAAGTTTTAAGTTCCTCGGCTTACACATCACGGACAAACTGAATTGGTCCACCCACACAGACAGCACAGCAGCAGCTGAAGAAGGCGCAGCAGCGCCTTGTGTGTATAAAGTAGTAGTTGTGGAATTGTTAGGTTAGATTACTCGTTGGTTATTACTGCATTGTTGGAACTAGAAGCACAAGCATTTCGCTACACTCGCATTAATATCTGCTAACCATGTGTATGTGACAAATAAATTAGATCTGATCTGGTGATGTCACCATGGAATGTCAAAACTCCCCCCCTTGCAATCCTGCTGATGAGAATGTCCTGTTAAGATTATATTTTTATAAAGCAACTATCAGGAAATACACTGATCAAATGTTTCCACACTTTCACATACAATATGATATAAAACGCAGGAAACCTACATTTTGACTGACTGGGCCTTTAAGGGACGTCAGTGGAAAGACTGTAGCTATATATTTCACACACCTTTCTCAAATGCCATGACCTATTCACCTCCTGCCATGACCTATTCACCTCCTGCCATGACCTATTCACCTCCTGCCATGACCTATTCACCTCCTGCCATGACCTATTCACCTCCTGCCATGACCTATTCACCTCCTGCCATGACCTATTCACCTCCTGCCATGACCTATTCACCTCCTGCCATGACCTATTCACCTCCTGCCATGACCTATTCACCTCCTGCCATGACCTATTCAACTCCTGCCATGACCTATTCAACTCCTGCCATGACCTATTCACCTCCTGCCATGACCTATTCACCTCCTGCCATGACCTATTCACCTCCTGCCATGACCTATTCAACTCCTGCCATGACCTATTCAACTCCTGCCATGACCTATTCACCTCCTGCCATGACCTATCGACTTCCTGCCCTGACATATTCAACTCCTGCCATGACATATTCAACTCCTGCCATGACATATTCAACTCCTGCCATGACCTATTCAACTCCTGCCATGACCTATTTAACTCCTGCCATGACCCCGGGGCAGCAGGGTAGCCTAGTGGTAAGAGCATTGGACTAGTAACCGGAAGGTTGCAAGTTCAAACCCCCGAGCTGAGAAGGTACAAAGCTGTTGTTCTGCCCTTGAACAGGCAGTTAACCCACTAGGCCGTCATTGAAAATAAGAATTTGTTCTTAACTGACTTGCCTTAGTTAAATAAAGGTTAAAAAAATCTAATTTAACTCCTGCCATGACCTATTCAACTCCTGCCATGACATGACCTATTTACCTCCTGCCATGACCTATTCACCTCCTGCCATGACCTATTCAACTCCTGCCATGACATGACCTATTCACCTCCTGCCATGACCTATTCACCTCCTGCCATGACCTATTTACCTCCTACCTCCTGCCATGACCTATTTACCTCCTACCTCCTGCCATGACCTATTTACCTCCTGCCATGACCTATTTACCTCCTGCCATGACCTATTTACCTCCTGCCATGACCTATTTACCTCCTACCTCCTGCCATGACCTATTTACCTCCTGCCATGACCTATTCAACTCCTGCCATGACCTATTCAACTCCTGCCATGACCTATTTACCTCCTGCCATGACCTATTCAACTCCTGCCATGACCTATTCAACTCCTGCCATGACCTAGTAAAAGTCACAGAGTGTGTCCCCAGTTGCTATATATGGAGGGTTTGGCTTCAGGGAACCAGGGCTACAGGGAGGCATGTGTTGGCATGGTCTTCGTTGTCACTGCTGACAAGGCTACAATACATTACCACCATGACTGGGCAACAAGACATTACCAGCATGACTGGGCTACAGGACATTACCATCATGGCTACAGGACATTACCACCATGACTGGGCAACAAGACCTTACCAGCATGACTGGGCTACAGGACATTATTACCATGGCTACAGGACATTACTACCATGGCTACAGGACATCACCACCATGACTGGGCTACAGGACATTACTACCATGACTGGGCTACAGGACATGACCACCATGGCTACAGGACATTACCACCATGATTGGGCTATAAGACATTACCACCATTACCGGGCTATAGGACATTACCACCATGACTGGGCTACAGGACATTATCGCCATGTCTGGGCTACAGGACATTACCACCATGACTGGGCTACAGGACATTACCACCATGACTGGGCTACAGGACATTACCACCATGACTGGGCTACAGGACATTACCACCATGACTGGGCTACAGGACATTACCACCATTACAAAGCTACAGGACATTACCACCATGACTGGGCTACAGGACATTACTACCATGACTGGGCTACAGGACTAAGGGCTACATGACTGGGCTACTGGGCTAATCCGCCAGCTCTCCTCAGCAGCGCGCATGCTGGTTCCCTCCAGCCAACATCAGTGTGGTACAGCAGTCTCTGCACCGCCTTTAGTCGGAAAGCAGCCATCCTGCTCTCCAGTTCCACCAGGCCCTGTCCTCCTTCGTGGACGGTCATGTACAAAACTGCTGCCTTCAGGCAGTGATGTCCCGACCAAAAGAAGTCCACCAGCTTGCATTGCAGGTCTGCAAGCAGACCGGCGGGGGGGTTGAGGACAGCCAGTTTATGCCACAAGGAAGATGCCACCAGGTTGTTGATTATCAGCACCCTCCCTCTATATGACACTTGGGACAGGAGCCACCTCCACCTGGCCAGTCTTGACACCACTGCCTGTGTCAGCCCCTCCCAGTTCTTGCTGACCCACCTCTCCGAGCCCAGGTACACCCCCAACACTTTAAGCCCTTCACAACCCCACTGCCTACTGAGCCCCCCTCCCACCTTAACCATACATGACGCCCCAGCATACAACAGCTTCACACAGGTCACAAAACTCTTCCCAAACCCAAACACAGACATCACATTAAACAGATACTCATGATCCACTCTATCAAAAGCCTTCTCTTGATCTAAAGAGACCAGTCCAAAGTTCACATTAGAACCTCTCGACAAGTCCAACATGTCCCTAATCAAGAACAAGTTGTCCGTGATTGAGCGTCCCGGTACACAATATGTCTGGTCCTTGTGTATTATAGAGTCCAGATGGGACTTCAGTCTGTTAGAGAGGACCTTGGCAAAAATCTTGTAGTCCGCACAGAGTAATGCCACAGGCCTCCAGTTCTTAAGTTCACACAATTCCCCTTTTTTGGGCAGGAGAGTCAGAGCCGCCCGACGGCAGCTCATCGGCAAATCTCCTACCCCGACGCATTCTCGCAACACGCAAAAGAAATCCTGTCCAATTGTTCCCCAGAATTTTTTGTTAAATTCCACTGGAAGTCCATCGACCCCGGGTGCACGACCGGGGGACATCTGGGTTACTGCCTCTGCCAGTTCATGTGACAACAGAGGAATGTCCATTTCATCCCTCTGTGCCCGAGAGAGCTTAGGGAGTCCTGCGAACAAGACCTGAGCACACATAGGATCACACATTTCTGCCCTATACAATTCAGTATAAAACTCCACAGTCCGCTCCCGCATCTCCCCCACCAGAGAGGTCACCCGCCCATCAGACAGCCGTAGACAATGCATACCCTTGGCTTCACTGCTCTGTCTTTCCAAACCAAAGAAGAAGGAGCTGGGAGCATCCATCTCCTTGAGCATGGAGAACCTAGCTCTTACAAGTGCTCCCTTTGCTTTAACCTGGAAAAAACTGCCCAGGTCCCTACGTAATTCGGCTAAGTTAGCCTGGAGGCCTACATTGCCTTGCCCCACCATCTCTACCTCCATCTCACTAATACACCGCTCTAGTTCCCCCAATACTCTCCTAGCCTCTGAGGATGAGAGAGCTGTGTACTGTTGACAGAAAAGCCGAATTTGCACTTTCCCCACATCCCACCATTGACTCAGAGACTCATACTCCTCTCTTCGCTGCCCCCATCTTTCCCAAAAAGTCTGGAAACCTGAGCAAAAAGTGACATCTTGTAAGAGCTTTACATTGAACTTCCAATAAGATGCCTGCCGGGGCCCTGGTGAAATAGACAGCCGAGCCATGGTTATGTGGTGATCCGAAAACCCCACTGGGAGAATGGTAGCACCCAGCAGCCTATTGCTCTGATTCCTGGACATGTAAAAACGATCAAGTCGAGCTGCACTCACCCTAGCCCCAAAAACCTTCACCCACGTATACTGTCTTGTGTTTGGATGTTTAGTTCTCCAAACATCCACTAGGTCAAACTGATTAAAGATGTCCCTTAACACTCCCACTGACACTGAATGAGGCTCTTCCCCATTTCTGTCTTTTGTAAAATCCATTGTACAGTTCCAGTCACCTCCGATCACCAGCGTCTCCTCAGGCGCTACTTGTGAGAGTTCCTGTCTAAGACTCCCAAATAGAACCCCTCTTTCTCTCCCTGTGTTAGGCACATACACATTTATAAAGACAAAACACATGTTGTTAATTTCTGCTTTAACAACAAGCAACCTACCCCTACACACCTCTTTTGAGGAGCAAATTTTTACAGCCAGACCCGGTGCAAAAAGGACTGCCACCCCTGCACTAAGATTTGTCCCATGGCTCAACACACTTGCCCCTTTCCACCAGAGCCCCCAATCAACTTCATTCACCACATCACTATGCGTCTCCTGCAGAAACAACACCTGTACTTTTTTTTGTTTTACATATTCACCCAACACACTCCTCTTTCCCGCATCTCTGGCGCCATTTATATTGAGAGAGCCTACCCGAAGAGTCTCCATAAGAAGTGGGAGAAAAGCCAGCAGAGAAATAGACCAATAGCAAAGCTCAAAAAGCCCCAGTGTCAGTAAGAAATTAAACATTTAAACAGTGTCTGAAGGTAAACCTTTACGCACTGTTGTGACCCACTTCCTCAACCTAAACCGTTTCCTGGGTGAGAGGACACCATGCCCCTCATTTCTCATAGCATGTTGTACTGATCTTACAAACTTTCTAGGATCAGGAAAAAAGCCTCAAGATTAACTTTTTTCCCCTTAGTCTCATTCAGGAACCTTGTCAGTTCTCTCAACGTGTACTTAGACCCCTCTGGTTGACTGGCTGTCAGCTCCGGGCCAATTGAAGAGGAGTCTGAAAAAAATAACTCCTCATCCTCTTCCTCAGACTCACTTTCCTTCTCTTCTCTATCTCCCACCCTGACCACCTGCCCTTTCTCTCTGGTTAGGGCCTCACCCACAGCAACAGGCAACATTTCCATGGTGCCTTTGTCCACACCCTTTTTCTTTTTCCTCTTGACACCCTCCTCCTCCCCCCCTAATCTCTTACACTTCCCCACTATACTCTCCTCATCCACTAGAATAACCTGACTACTAGACGCATTATCATCTGCACCACCCTCCATAGCATGACTAGGGCCAGCCTCAGCTACACCACCCTCCATAGCATGACCAGGGCCAGCCTCAGCTATACCACCCTCCATAGCATGACTCGGCCCAGCATCATCTGCACCACCCTCCATAGCATGTCTAGGCCCAGCCTCAGCTACCCCACCATCTCTAGCCTGACTAGACCCAGCCTCTGCTTCTCCACCATCTCTAGCCTGACTAGACCCAGCCTCTACTACCCTACCATCTCTAGCCTGACTAGACCCAGCCTCTGCTTCTCCACCATCTCTAGCCTGACTAGACCCAGCCTCATCTACACCACCATCTCTAGACTGACTAGGCCCAGCCTCTGCTGTCTGCATCTCCTTACCCCCTGCATTTTGACCTCGATTTCCCCCCCTTGCGCTCGTACCCTCCCCTTGTCTATGGCCTTTATGTGGGCACGCAAAGCTCTTGTGCCCCAAATCCCCACATTCAAAACACCGTAGACTATCTGTGCTGGCAAAACCTGCATAGAGCCCCTCCCCATGCCTCACTTTAAAATGCACATTTAGCTGTTGCTCATTATTGTTCAGAAACATAAACACTTGCCTCCTGAACGAAACAACGTGCTTAACGGCATCTGCCTGAAAACCTGCTGACAGTACACGGAAACCGCTAGTAAACTTACCAAAACGACTCAGCTCTTTCCTAATTTGATCATCCGTAATAAACGGAGGCAGATTTGCCACTACAACTCTTGTTGAAGGGGTAGAGAGAGGTGAAATTGACACCAACACATCCCTTACAAATATTCCGCTAGCAATTAGCCTACCGACCAAATTAGCCCTTTTCATGAACACAACCACAGCTTTGTTCATTCTAGAAGCAGAATGTATAAACTCAGCTCCTACCTGTTCACCGACCGCGAGCAGAACCTCCTCCACCTTAACTCCGTTCTCAGGAACACACCTGAATCCATGCTGTATCGACAGCGTCTCCTCCGCGCTAGGCTGAGAAGCCATTGCGCACACTACACCCTCCAACCCCCAGGAACGTTACTCTGTCCTCTTCCACCCTAACTGAAAAAAAAAAAAAAAAACTTTGGATACCGCTAAAAACAAATATTGCATTAACCCTCCACCATAGAAAATAACATGTAAAGAAAAGAATAGAATCAAGAAAGTTAGTTAGGATAGAGCTTTCCACACCAAACACTCAAACTCCAAAAACACCCAGCATGCACCGAGAGAGAGAGAGAGAGAGAGAGAGAGAGAGAGAGAGAGAGAGAGAGAGAGAGAGAGAGAAACTCTTTGGTAAACAAGAAAAAAACAAATATTCTCTGATTCAGCCAATACACAAGTAAGAACAGATGAAACGACTGAAACGAGGACACACCTTTGCTTTAACATCATGGAGATGGATTAGACTTGCAGATGTGACCTGATGGCACAGATTCCTCCGAGTAATTAGAGCTAGGTATCTGGGGACCAAGATAAGATGCTGAGACAGGCTGTTAGGTCACATTGGCCAGTTAACCACTGTTCACCCTGCTATCATCAAGAAGGGAGCATTTCGCTACAAGCATTTCGCTACATTCGCATTAACATCTGCTAACCATGTGTATGTGACAAATAAAATTTAATTTACAGGTGCATCAAAGCTGGGAAGGAGGGACTGAACAACAGCTTCTTTCAAGGCCATCAGACTGTTAAATAGCCATCACTAGCCGGCTACCACCCGGTTACTCAACCCTGCACCTCAGAGGCTGCTGCCCAATAGACATACACGTGGAATCACTGGCCTCTTTTTCTTAGGGACAGGGGGCAGTATTTTCACATCCGGATGAAAAGCGTGCCCAAAGTAAACTACCTGCCACTCAGGCCCAGAAGCTAGGATATGCATATTATTAGTACATTTGAATAGAAAACACTCTGAAGTTTCTGAAACTGTTTGAATAATATCTGTGAGTATAACATAACTGATTTGGCAGGCGAAACCCCGAGCACAATCCATACTAGGATTTTTTTTTTATGTTTTCCATTAGGTTTCTATGGTAAGCCCTTTCTAATAGGAATATGCTTGCAGTTCCTATGACTTCCACTAGATGTCAACAGTCTTTAGAAATTGGCTGATGTTATTATTTTGAGAAATTAAGAAGTAGCCCTGTTCTTTCCATGTGTCACTCCAGGTGGACTCAAGTCTTTTGGTGCGCGCGACCTGGAACTCGCTTCACTTTGTTTTTGTCTTGTATTGAACACAGTTTATCCCGTCTTAAATTTGATCGATTATTTACGTTTTAGGATACCTAAGTTTGGATTAGGAACGTTGTTTGAAATGTTTGGACCAAGTTTACAGGTAACTTATTAGATACTTTGTAGTCATGTTGGGCGAGTTGGAAAAGGTGTATTTTCTGAATCAAATGTGCCAAATAAATGGACATTTTGGGGATATAAAGGAGGAATTTATCGAACAAAATGACAATTTGTGATGTTTCTGGGACATTTTGGAGTGCCAACAGAAGAAGATCTTCAAAAGTAAGGCATGAATTATATCGTTATTTCTGACTTTTGTGTGGCGCCTGGCTGGTTGAAATATGATTTTCATGTGTTTGTATGCGGGGTGCTATCCTCAGATAATCGCATAGTCTGCTTTCACCGTAAAGCCTTTTTAAAATCTGTCACAGTGGCTGGATTAACAAGAAGTTAAGCTTTATTTTGATGTACTACACATGTATGTTTTGTTTATTTTTTTTATTTATTTGTTTTTTGCTGTGTGTGTTTGATGTGTGTGTTTCTGTTCGTGCTCAGGATTGTTGTCCACCTTTATAACATGCTAAAGCTTGATTCTGAACTTAGTTTGACAAGTTTAGTCGACATATAATATGTAATTATGACGTTTTGGTGCGCATCCACTTGAATTTTGGCTGCATTTTAACCTAAATATGTCGTGTTTGATAACCTAAAGACACAGAATTCAAAACTAAACGCTGTTTTTGGTAAGTATAATTCCTTCCAGGTCTTCTGATGGAAGAGCATCAAAGGTAAGGGAATATTTATGTGGTAAATTTGGGTTTCTGTGGACTCCAAGATAGAGGAGACATAATGCTAATTTCTGAGCGCCGTCTCATGTTATAGCCTAGTGAACGAATTCTGTAACGTTAAAAATAAATGTAACACAGCGATTGCATTTAGAAGAAGGGTATCTTTCTATCTATATGTAGAACATGTATATTTAGTCAAAGTTTATGATGTGTATTGCTTGTTATCTGACGTTATCTGCCGGAGCTATCGTCATTTCTCAGGACATTTGAGTAGCATTTTTTGAACAATGCGTCATTGTAAACAGAGATTTATGGATATAAATGGCATATTATTGAACAAAACATAAATGTACTGTGTAACATGTTCTATTACTGTCATCTGATGAAGATTTTCAAAAGGTTAGTGGATTATTTTTCTTCTAATCCTGCGTTTGTTGATTGCATATTTTGTTCAACTTGGCTATGCAAATTAGCTGTGTCTTCGGTGGTGGTTTGACATAAATATGTGCTGTTTTCGCCGTAAAATAATTTTAGAAATCTGACTTGCTGGGTAGATGAACAAGGTGTTTATCTTTCATTTGAGCTATTGGACTTGTTAATGTATGGAGGTTAAATATTTCTAAGAATATTTTTGCGTTCCATGCGCCACCTTCCAGCTGAACGTGGGAGGGGGTCATCCCTAAATGGGAACACTAACCTGTCAACAGGTTAATAATCTTTACATACTGCTTTACTCATCTCAAATGTACAGTTGAAGTCGGAAGTTTACATACACTTAGGTTGGAGTAATTAAAACTCATTTTTGAACCACTCCCCAAATTTCTTGTTAACATACTATAGTTTTGGTAAGTCGAATAGGACATCTACTTTGTGGATGACACAAGTCATTTTTCCAACAATTATTAACAGACAGATTATTTCACTTATAACTCACTGTATCACAATTCCAGTGGGTCAGAAGTTTATATACACTTAGTTGACTGTGCCTTTAACCTCTTGGTCCTACCTGGCACGCAGGCGTCCCATCGAGAGCTCTGGAAATGCAAATGCGCTACGCTAAATGCTAATAGTATTAGTTAAAACTCAAACGTTCATTAAAATACACATGCAGGGTATTGAATTAAAGCTACACTCGTTGTGAATCCAGGCAACAAGTCAGATTTTTAAAATGCTTTTCGGCGAAAGCATGAGAAGCTATTATCTGATAGCATGTAACACCCCAAAAGACCCGCAGGGTACGTAAACAAAATAATTAGCATAGTCGTCGCTACACAAACCGCACAAATAAAATATAAAACATTCATTACCTTTGACCATCTTCTTTGTTGGCACTCCTAGATGTCCCATAATCACTATTGGGTCTTTTTTTTCTTCGATTAAATCGGTCCATATATAGCCTAGATATCGATCTATGAAGACTGTGTGATAAACGGAAAAAAATAGCGTTTCATAACGTAACGTCATTTTTTTAAATTCAAAAAGTCGACGATAAACTTTCACAAAACACTTCGAAATACTTTTGTAATGCAACTTTAGGTATTAGTACACGTTAATAAGCGATAAAATTCATCAGGAAGCGATGTCAATTCTATAGGTGTCTGTTTCGAAAAAATGTCTTGGAGAGAGCTCGACCAAAACATCCGGTCGGAGACCGGAGGGAATCGATTCCCTTGATTCAGTTAGACCAAGAATCAATTGCAAATCAAATGACAAAACTCTAGACAACGTGTGGAAGCTGTAGGCACTGCAACCTCGGCCTCATTTAATTCGATTCACTTTGAACAATTCCTTGAAGTCGCGGATGGATATTTTCTTCCATTTTCAGTGATCAGATATTCCTGCACTTTTCGATGAAACACACGTTCTGTTATAGTCACAGCCGTGATTTAACCAGTTTTATAAACGTCTGAGTGTTTTCTATCCACACATACTAATCATATGCATATACTATATTCCTGGCCTGAGTAGCAGGGCGCTGAAATGTTGCACGATTTTTAACAGAATGTTCTAAAAAGTAGAGGGTCGACTTAACATTAAACAGCTTGGAAAATTCCAGAAAATGATGTCAAGTCAATTGGAGGTGTAATTACAGAAAATGATTTAGAAGCTTCTGATACACCAATTGACATCATTTGAGTCAATTTGAGGTGTACCTGTGGATGTATTTCAAGGCCTACCTTCAAACTCATTGCCTCTTTGCTTGGCATCATGGGAAAATCAAAAGAAATCGGCCAATATCTCAGAAAAAAAATGTAGAACACCACAAGTCTGGTTCATCCATGGGAGCAATTTACAAACACTTGAAGGTACCACATTCATATGAACAAACAATAGAATGTAAGTATAAACACCATGGAACCACGCAGCCGTCATAACGCTCAGGAAGGAGACGTGATCTGTCTCCTAGAGATTAACGTACTTTACATTTACATTTACATTTAAGTCATTTAGCAGACGCTCTTATCCAGAGCGACTCACAAATTGGTGCATACACCTTATGACATCCAGTGGAACAGCCACTTGCATCTAAATCTTTTTTTTTTGGGGGAGGGGGAGAAGGGGGGTGAGAAGGATTACTTACCCTTACTTACCCTATCCTAGGTATTCCTTGAAGAGGTGGGGTTTCAGGTGTCTCCGGAAGGTGGTGATTGACTCCGCTGTCCTGGCGTCGTGAGGGAGTTTGTTCCACCATTGGGGGCCAGAGCAGCGAACAGTTTTGACTGGGCTGAGCGGGAACTGTACTTCCTCAGTGGTAGGGAGGCGAGCAGGCCAGAGGTGGATGAACGCAGTGCCCTTGTTTGGGTGTAGGGCCTGATCAGAGCCTGGAGGTACTGAGGTGCCGTTCCCCTCACAGCTCCGTAGGCAAGCACCATGGTCTTGTAGCGGATGCGAGCTTCAACTGGAAGCCAGTGGAGAGAGCGGAGGAGCGGGGTGACGTGAGAGAACTTGGGAAGGTTGAACACCAGACGGGCTGCGGCGTTCTGGATGAGTTGTAGGGGTTTAATGGCACAGGCAGGGAGCCCAGCCAACAGCGAGTTGCAGTAATCAAGACGGGAGATGACAAGTGCCTGGATTAGGACCTGCGCCGCTTCCTGTGTGAGGCAGGGTCCTGTGTGATGCGAAAAGTCCAAATCAATCCCAGAACAACAGCAAAAGACCTTGTGAAGATGCTGGAGGAAACAGGTACAAAAGCCTCTATATCCACAGTAAAACGAGTCCTATATCGACATAACCTGAAAGGCCACTCAGCAAGGAAGAAGCCACTGCTCTAAAAACCACAATTAAAAAGCCAGACACGGTTTGCAACTGCACATGGGGACAAAGATGGTACTTTTTGGAGAAATTTCCTCTGGTACACAGAACTGTTTGACCATAATGACCATCGTTATGTTTGGAGGAAAAAAAGGGGAAGCTTGCAAGCCGACAAACACCATCCCAACCGTGAAGCATGGGGGTGGCAGCATCATGTTGTGGGGGTGCTTTGCTGCAGGAGGGACAGGTGTACTTCACAAAATAGATGGCATCATGAGGCAGGAGAATTATGTGGATATATTGAAGCAACATCTCAAGACATCAGTCAGGAACTTAAAGCTTGGTCACAAATGGGTCTTCCAAATGGACAATGACCCCAAGCATACTTCCAAAGTTGTGGAAAAATGGCTTAAGGACAACGAAGTCAAGGTATTGGAGTGGCCATCACAAAGCCCTGACCTAAATCCTATAGAAAATTTGTGGGCAGAACTTAAAAAGAGTGTGCGAGCAAGGAGGCCTACAAACCTGACTCAGTTACACCGGCTCTGTCAGGAGGAATGGGCCACAATTCATCCAATTTATTGTGGGAAACTTGTGGAAGGTTACTCAAAACGTTTGACCCAAGGCAATGCTACCAAATACTAATTGAGTGTATGTAAACTTCTGACCCACTGGGAATGTGATGAAAGAAATGAAAGCTTAAATAAATAATTTTCTGTACTATTATTCTGACATTTCACATTCTTAAAATAAAGTGGTGATTCTAACTGACCTAAAACAGGGAATTTTAACTGGGATTAAATGTCAGGAATTGTGAGAGTTAAATGTATTTGGCTGAGGTGTATGTAAACCTCCGATTTCAACGGTATAAACTGTATTCTATTCTACTGTATTTAGTCAATGCCACGCCGACATTGCTCATCGTAATATTTGTATTTAATCTATTCTGATCCACTCTCTCTTCCCTCGCCAATCTAAATGGAGAAGGAAATGTTCACCACTGACTCCCATTGAGTTGTCTGTCTGACAATGATGACCTCACTGCACGTTTAAACTGATGAGGTAAGATGCTGATTGGCCAGTCTACCGGAGTTAATGTGCCAGATCATCAATTAACTACTTTATATGGTGTGGCCTTTCTTTAACCTCTTGTTTATTAATAACTTTTCATGTTTAAAACTGTGCACTCTCTTCAAACAATAGCATTGTATTCTTTCACTGTAATAGCTACTGTAAATTGGACAGTGCAGTTAGATTAACAAGAATGTTAGCTTTCTGCCAATATCAGATATGTCTAAGTCCTGAGAAATGTTACTTACAACCTCATGCTAATCGCATTAGCCGACGTTAGCTCAACCGTCCCGCAGGGGACCCACCAAACCTGAAGAAGCGTTAAGGAAGTCAATGAGACGCACACACAGACATCACACGCACAGACACACACACACAGACATCAAAAACACACACAGACTAAGAGGACTGATAGGGTCTAGCTGTCAAGTGGCTGACATTGTCACGGTCAATGATGTGTGATTGAGCATTGGGTGCAATCATTGTCCTTTGTGATGGTGTCAATAGCCTCTCAGACAGATAAAATCACCCTGTAGCTTCCATCAGGCAGCACACAGACACACAGATGACACACACACACACACACACACACACACACACACACACACACACACACACACACACACACACACACACACACACACACACACACACACACACACACACACACACACACACACACACACACACACACACAGTGGTTTAGATAAGAGCCTGAGGTCTATAGTAAACATGACGCAAGCAACTGACAATGTCAGTAGTTCACTTGAATCCTAACGGTCACTCTGTAAATACTGTAATTATATCTTAATTGTAACTTAGCAATTACAGTAATTATATCCTGTCTCTATAAATAACTCCTAACTCTACAAATACTGTAATTCTACATAAAATACCTGTATACAATGTGGCATTACAGTTCAGGCTCCCGAGTGGCAAGAGACATCACTACAGTCCCTGGTTCGAATCCAGGCTGTATCACAACCGGCTATGATTGGGAGTCCCATAAGGTGGCGTACAATTGGCCCAGCGTCCTCCGGGTTTGACTGGTGTAGTCCGTCATTGTAAATAAGAATTTGTTCTTAACTGACTTGCCTAGTTAAATAAAGGTGAAATAAATAAACAGCTTGAAGATATGTGTTGTCAGTTCAATCATAAACGCAACTCAAATGTATAACTTTGTAGTTAGGAAATAAGTACTGCAGCAACGCCTGGTCCCAGTCACAAGCTTTATTAACAGAGCAAAATAAAGGACAGAAAGTCCAATGTCCAAAATAGAATTTAAACAAATAACCAAAAAAGCTACAAAAATAATAACAGCTATAATAACTATCAAATAAATATTCACATCAACAACAACATATTTGTCTTTCGTCGTTTGAATCAAACATTTCCCTGCGACATTCTTTAATGTCTTTAAACATATTATAAAATAAGATTTGTACAATCAAACTATAACAGCACATGCTAGGAGTAGGACTGCACCAATGTACCACACACTCGCTGCACTACACAATGACTGCCTGCATGTTAACTGATATGATCCATGAATTGTTTATATATCCAAGACCTGAGCCCCTGTATGAGTTTGGAACTTGCAATTATAAGGAAACTCAAGAAAAAATATTCTGAATCCAAATTCCGATCAACCCTTGAGGTAGAAGCAGAATCTGCACTTCCATTGACTGTAGAAATGTCTCCTTGTACGTTACGCCCTCCTTTACTCCCTATCTGTGCAACGAACCAACCGATGAGCCATTCTGAGTCTGGATTGGTTTCCTGTGTTGAACTGTTGCTAGGCAATGCTGAGGATTTCCAGTGTGTGACCAAGGAACTAGAGCCTTTGTGCAAATCCAATCACAGACTGACTGACCACCATGGGGGTCGTCCACAGCTCACCACATAGGTTAACAAACACTGTCTCAGTCACACACACATACACAAAAGGATTCAATTCAAGCTTTAATACCAAAATAAAGAGACACAAACCCCAAAATGAATCATGGAAAAAACGCCTTCTTTCTTTGGCCGGCCTGCATGTTTTTATGTTGTTACTAGTTCCTCTACCTCCCTAAACATTTCCAGATATTATATTTCCAGATATTATATTTCCATATATCCTAGCCCCTTTTCACACATAGATTGTTAAAAGTGTTCAAAGTTAGGAGGCTTCCACATAACGTACCCCAATGGGAAAAGCTTGAATCGTGCCAACAGTGACTAGAGCCGAATGTTTAAAACCAGATTCTCTCAGTCTCATTTCTTTAACTCACTCGTCTCCCAGCGATACTTCATAACTGATAGCATAGACTCACTGACATCTTCAAATAGCATTATTCCTCTTCATACTCAAATTCCGAACTCTTTAGTGGGACAGCGAGAGATGTCATTGGTTACCTTACATGCCAGTGGCTACTGACGAGACAGAAGAAGGGAAAGTGGAACCAGATCGGACGCCATCTTGATTCTACAGCAGAAATGATGGTTCAGTTTGTTTTGCCATACTGTATGTATATCCATGGAGGAGCAGCAGGATATATTGGCCACTCGATCAGCTGACTTTGCATCACAATCACTTAAATCATTATTGCTTGATAGTTAACGGCGAGATAGATCAATGCTGTACTGCACACACACAATTATAACCAAGAAGCAAACTATTAAAGCTGAAAAAGGCTCCTAGTTTAGTGACACATTGGACTGGACTGCCCTCCATGATGCTGGGACTTGAGGTGTGACAGAACAACGAGAGAAAGGGACGGAAGAGTAGAAACATTTAGGAAGAGAGGAGACTAAAGGAAGTGGAGTGCTACATTGTTGAACATTAAATAAATCAACAGCCATATTTCCAGAAATCAGGATGAAACTTAGAGGTTATTATTTGAATGGTATAATGGAAACCGTATACTGTTTGATCATCGTTGATTATCAAAATACCAATACTGTGATGCTACACGCTCTTCTGTAGTAGGATTTTTGTGAACTGGATATCACATTTCCCCAGTGGATTCAGACAAGTTTTTAAGCAGCATCTTCTAGTTTCAAACAGACAGTCCTGTAAATAATCACCTCAAGGAATTGCAACACTGACCTGCCAACCATTACCAGATGTAACTTCACAGATCTCTTGACAGAGCTGCATTAAACTGTGTTGTGCCTATGGCCCCGATTAAAACAATACCCCACTCCCTGGAAGTGTTTTTTTCTTCATCAAAGCACTCCTCATCAGACAATTCTCAGCTACAATCACATTGTTTTCTATCTCTGGAAGCACCAGTACATTCACATTGTTTTCTATCTCTGGAAGCACCAGTACATTCACATTGTTTTCTATCTCTGGAAGCACCAGTACATTCACATTGTTTTCTATCTCTGGAAGCACCAGTACATTCACATTGTTTTCTATCTCTGGAAGCACCAGTACATTCACATTGTTTTCTATCTCTGGAAGCTCCAGTACATTCACATTGTTTTCTATCTCTGGAAGCACCAGTACATTCACATTGTTTTCTATCTTTGGAAGCACCAGTACATTCACATTGTTTTCTATCTCTGGAAGCACCAGTACATTCACATTGTTTTCTATCTCTGGAAGCACCAGTACATTCACATTGTTTTCTATCTCTGGAAGAACCAGTACATTCACATTGTTTTCTATCTCTGGAAGCACCAGTACATTCACATTGTTTTCTATCTCTGGAAGCTCCAGTACATTCACATTGTTTTCTATCTCTGGAAGCACCAGTACATTCACATTGTTTTCTATCTCTGGAAGCACCAGTACATTCACATTGTTTTCTATCTCTGGAAGCACCAGTACATTCACATTGTTTTCTATCTCTGGAAGAACCAGTACATTCACATTGTTTTCTATCTCTGGAAGCACCAGTACATTCACATTGTTTTCTATCTCTGGAAGCTCCAGTACATTCACATTGTTTTGTCACTTCCCTCTTTTCTTCTCCCAAAGCTCCAATATCCATCTGTTCTGTACTTTTCCTCTGTAACCTGGTACTCCACTGACTGAGAGCAGATGGCTCACACTGGTGTCTGTCTGTCTGTCTGTGTGTATATCTGTCTGTCTGTCTGTCTGCCTGATTGTTGGTCTGCCTGCTTGCCTGCTTGTCTGCTTGTCCGTTCGTCCGCCTGTCTGCTTGTCTGTCTGCCTGACACCTTCCTGTTCACGCAATCAGCCCTTATCCTTCAAGACCTCCTCTCCTCACGGCCGAGACAATGAGAAATGTAATGGCCCTCTGTTCATGCAATCAGCCCTTATCCGTCAAGTCCTCCTCTCCTCACGGCCGAGACAATGAGAAATGTAATGGCCCTCTGTTCATGCTATGATCCCATCAAACACTCCTCTCTCCACGTCTCTCTCAAACAGTCAGCCCCCGTTGGGCCTTAATCAAGAAGATCACAAACACTGTTTGACCACTGATTTGCTCATGTTGCTACACCTTATAGTTGACACTCTGTAATACAGAGGGGATACAATTTTCAGTAATGTCTGAGATATTATCATGCTCAATTTTGTTTTTTAAAATAGGTATTTAATTGTCTTGAGAGGCATTTTTACATCCCAATGTTAAAGCTTTGTCACACGTTGCACATTTCTCCAATTTGGACAAATCAACATGTTCCTAAATAGTAGTGATGTCACACCATCATGGTTGCATACCGTTACTGTAACAGGTGAGAAAAATGGTTCGCTAATGATCAAAAAGCCAAGTTACAGTAGTGAAAAAGATTAGATATGCACTGAAGAGTAGTTCAGGACAAGGTGTCCACCTGTTCTGAGTTTATTTGACTTTTGGGGCGGGGTTGGGGGGGGTCAGCATGGAGGAAGAGCCTTCTCATGTTAAAGCTATCGTGATGAAACCAACCACACCTTCCCCGAACCAAACAGTCAAGGGGTTCTGGGGAATCGGAGCAGCGTGTTGGAAGGGAGCGAAAGCCCCCCCGCCCCGGGTCTCCACTCACATGATGGAGCAGCTCTTGGTCTTCTCCTTCTTGAAGGTGGTGGAGAGCAGCTCGGAGCGGCTGGGGAGATGGAGGAGCCTCTTGGATAAGCGTTGAGTGGGGCTGGTCTTGGGGAGGAGCTGGAGCTTGTTGATGCAAGCCAGAGAGGCCGTACGGAACACACTGTGGATACTCTTCTCTGAGGTGAACGCTGAACACTCCAGGTAGGCCTCAGTACCAAGCTGCTTGGCCATGGAGGAACCCTGGGGAGGAAGGGGCAGAGGAGAGAGGCTGAGAGCTTATTCTGTTCCACCATACATCTCTATCTGAACAGGCCCGTGTGTGTGTGTGTGTGTGTGTGTGTGTGTGTGTGTGTGTGTGTGTGTGTGTGTGTGTGTGTGTGTGTGTGTGTGTGTGTGTGTGTGTGTGTGTGTGTGTGTGTGTGTGTGTGTGTGTGTGTGTGTGTGTGTGTGTGTGTGTGTGTGTGTGTGTGTGTGTGTGTGTGTGTGTGTGTGTGTGTGTGTGTGTGTGTGTGTGTGTGTGTGTGTGTGTGTGTGTGTGTGTGTGTGTGTGTGTGTGTGTGTGTGTGTGTGTGTGTGTGTGTGTGTGTGTGTGTGTGTGTGTGTGTGTGTGTGTGTGTGTGTGTGTGTGTGTGTGTGTGTGTGCGTGTGTGTGTGTGTGTGTGTGTGTGTGTGTGTGTGTGTGTGTGTGTGTGTGTGTGTGTGTGTGTGTGTGTGTGTGTGTGTGTGTGTGTGTGTGTGTGTGTGTGTGTGTGTGTGTGTGTGTGTGTGTGTGTGTGTGTGTGTGTGTGTGTGTGTGTGTGTGGTCAAGGTCTCCATCAGGAAAATGTGGCACCGGACATTTGACCGCCAACATTTTAATTTACCAGACATAAGAAATGTACCGGAACCCATGTGCATTGGGTGTGTAATCTGATTAGTGCGTCCACCCACGCTGCTCATTGGGTGTGTAATCTGATTAGTGCGTCCACCCACGCTGCTCAGCATGACAGAAATCACATTTAGAATACAGTAATTCATTCTTACAAATTCTGATGTTTTGAAGATAGAATACCTGTCCACATTTAGTTTTCCTCAGACAACAAGACAAATAACCAACAGCTAAATCACTAGCCGATGTCAATCTACCATAGTAGAAAAGTTTAGGCCACCTATTCCAAACAGACTCTGGGATAGTTGTGGGATGATAGACCCCAAAACCAGGCTACATACAAAATAAATGTCTGATGCAACAGATCAGAAGGTTAAGCTTAAAATGTTGATAAACTACTATTTATTCACATTATAAAGCAGCAGGCTACGCTCAAATGTGCGTTCCATAATACAATTAGCAGGAAAACACCGTTGTGCCTCATAATATCTATTAAACATTCAGTATATGTTTTCAAAATGCATATTCCCTCAAGCAATACTGCAAAGTGTTGTGTGTGATGCGCGAATGAAGCCTGCCTTCTGTTGCTGTTTGATGCCGCATTCAAGACAACTGGGAACTTAGAAATCTAAGATTTCTGTCTTCAGTGCGTTCAAGACAACTGGGAAAGTAACTAGGTCTGACTGGGAAAAATCCAACTCGGAATTAAAACTCGGGACTTTCTGACCTGACGATCACTGACGCCATGATTTGACCTCGTATTTTTCAGAGTTCCCAGTTGTCTTGAAAGCACCACAAGATTCAGCAGCAGCAGCAGCAGCTCTCGCGCTGTCTGACAGATTTTCCACTCAAAAGCTCTGTATCTGCATGCTGTACACGTGTGCCAATTTAATTCCACAAAACTATGCACATGAACCTATAGACCCCAGTCAAATGTACAGTGGGGAGAACAAGTATTTGATACACTGCCGATTTTGCAGGTTTTCCTACTTACAAAGCATGTAGAGGTCTGTCATTTTTATCATAGGTACACTTCAACTGTGAGAGATGGAATCTAAAACAAAAATCCAGAAAATCACATTGTATGATTTTTAAGTAATTCATTTGCATTTTATTGCATGACATAAGTATTTGATCACCTATCAACCAGTAAGAATTTCGGCTCGCACAGACCTGTTAGTTTTTCTTTAAGAAGCCCTCCTGTTCTCCACTCATTACCTGTATTAACTGCACCTGTTTGAACTCGTTACCTGTATAAAAGACACCTGTCCACACACTCAACCAAACAGACTCCAACCTCTCCACAATGGCCAAGACCAGAGAGCTGTGTAAGGACATCAGGGATAAAATTGTAGACCTGCACAAGGCTGGGATGGGCTACAGGACAATAGGCAAGCAGCTTGGTGAGAAATCAAATCAAATCACATTTTATTTGTCACATACACATGGTTAGCAGATGTTAATGCGAGTGTAGCGAAATGCTTGTAAAGAAGGCAACAACTGTTGGTGCAATTATTAGAAAATGGAAGAAGTTCAAGATGACGGTCAATCACCCTCGGTCTGGGGTTCCATGCAAGATCTCACCTTGTGGGGCATCAATGATCATGAGGAAGGTGAGGGATCAGCCCAGAACTACACGGCAGGACCTGGTCAATGACCTGAAGAGAGCTGGGACCACAGTCTCAAAGAAAACCATTAGTAACACAATACGCCGCCATGGATTAAAATCCTGCAGTGCACGCAATGTCGCCCTGCTCAAGCCAGCGCATGTCCATGCCCGTCTGAAGTTTGCCAATTGAACATCTGGATGATCCAAAGGAGGAATGGGAGAAGGTCATGTGGTCTGATGAGACAAAAATAGAGCTTTTTGGTCGAAACTCCACTCGCCGTGTTTGGAGGAAGAAGAAGGATGAGTACAACCCCAAGAACACCACCCCAACCGTGAAGCATGGAGGTGGAAACATCATTCTTTGGGGATGCTTTTCTGCAAAGGGGACAGGACGACTGCACCGTATTGAGGGGAGGATGGATGGGGCTATGTATCGCGAGATCTTGGCCAACAACCTCCTTCCCTCAGTAAGGGGGCCTAAAACAAGGACCCAAAACACACATCCAGGGCAACTAAGTAGTGGCTCCGTAAGAAGCATCTCAAGGTCCTGGAGAGCCCTAGTCAGTCTCCAGACCTGAACCCAATAGAACATCTTTGGAGGGAGCTAAAAGTCCGTATTGCCCAGCGATAGCCCCGAAACCTGAAGGATCTGGAGAAGGTCTGTGTAGAGGAGTGGGCCAAAATCCCTGCTGCAGTGTGTGCAAACCTGGTCAAGAACTACAGGACACATATGATCTCTGTCATTTCAAACAAAGGTTTCTGTACCAAATATTAAGTTCTGCTTTTCTGATGTATCAAATACTTATGTCATGCAATAAAATGCAAATTAATTACTTTAAAATCATACAATGTGATTTTCTGGATATTTGTTTTAGATTCCGTCTCTCACAGTTGAAGTGTACCTATGATAAAAATTACAGACCTCTACATGCTTTGTAAGTAGGAAAACCTGCAAAATCGGCAGTGTATCAAATACTTGTTCTCCCCACTGTATTTCCATTGACTGGTTTATCCATCAATGAGCTTTAAAAGCAATGGTTTTTTCTTCTTCTCCCGGACAATTTTTTTAATCTGCTTTTTTTTTATTTAAGTGAACAAAAAGCCAGCTATTACCGGCTAACAAAAACCCTGGCCTATGTGTGTCCTCTCAGTCTCACCTGCTCATGGGTGATGGGGACCTGTTTCTGATTGGACAGCTCCATCAGGGTGCAGACGTCTGTGCGCAGGTCGGTCTTACAGCCAATGAGAAGGATGCGTGTGCTGGGGCAGAAATCTAAGATCTCTGTCTTCCACTGGAGAGACAACAGAGCAGATATTTACCAACATGATTATGAACAGGTCATGATTTGGGGTAGTTAGCCAAATTACAAATGTAATTCCCCTCGTGATTACCAAGATAAATAGTCTACAGACCTGGTGAATCACATAGCTATAAACTAAAACGCAGCAATACGTTGCCTGGTCTCTGTTTTGAATGGCAAGTTTTGAAAAGTCCAATAAAAGCCAGATGATTTGAGCCTGGTAGCTGGATTGAAAACATCTCTGGGGACTTGCAGATAGTTATGAATACTGTTGAGAGAAAAGGAGAGAAAAGAGAGAGACAGAAAGATAAAGTGAGAGATGGGAGCCATTACCTTCTTGAGCCCACAGTCGAAGGTGTCTGGGCGGCTGATGTCAAAACAGAGGAGCACCGCGTCAGAGGCACTGTAACAGAGAGGCCTCACATTGTCATAGTAGGGAGAACCTAGAGGAGAGGACAGAGGCTTGTTACAGACACCCAGAACAACATTCAGATGTAGTAAAGGGAAGAACATGTAGAAAAACAAAAATAGTTTGGTCTAACACCCTCACCAAATACTGTCCAAGGTCAATGATAGTAGACTCTTTTGTTTTAACAAGATAATGCAGAAAGGAGACATCATATCCAAGAAGAAACAACATTTAGTTGAGCGCAGTAGAGTCAGAGAGAGAGTGAGAGAATGGAACATAAACATTTGACATACCAATTAGGATCTGGCTAAAAATACTTGAATCACTTATAGAACCCATTGCCCTTTATGGTTGTGAGGTCTGGGGTCCGCTCACCAACCAAGAATTCACAAAATGGGACAAATGCCAAATTGAGACTCTACATGCAGAATTCTGCAAAAATATCCTCCGTGTACAACGTCAAACACAAAATAATGAATGCAGAGTAGAATTAGGCCGATACCCAGTAATGATCAAAATCCAGAAAAGAGACATTAAATTCTACAACCACCTAAAAGGAAGCGATTCCCAAACCTTCCATAACAAAGCCATCACCTACAGAGAGATGAACCTGGAGAAGAGTCCCCTAAGCAAGCTGGTCCTGGGGCTCTGTTCACAAATACAAACACACCCCACAGAGCCCCAGGACAGCAACACAATTATACCCAACCAAATCATGAGAAAACAAAGAGATAATTACTTGACACATTTGAAAGAATTAACAAAAAAACAGAGCAAACTAGAATGCTACTTGGCCCTAAACAGAGAGTACACAGCGGCAGAATACCTGACCACTGTGACTGACCCAAACTTAAAGAAATCCTTGACTATGTACAGACTCAGTGAGCATAGCCTTGCTGTTGAGAAAGGCCGCCATTGGCAGACCTGGCTCTCAAGAGAAGACAGGCTATGTGCACACTGTCCACAAAATGAGGTAGAAACTGAGCTGTTCGGCCAAATGTATGACCATATCAGAGGCACATATTTCCCTGAGATTACACAGATCCACAAAGAATTTGAAAACAAATAAAATTTTGATAAAGTCCCATATCTATTGGGTGTCATACCAGTGTGACATCACAGCAGCAAGATTCGTGACCTGTTGCCACAAGAAAAGGGCAACCAGTGAAGAACAAACACCATTGTAAATACAACCCATTTTTATGTTTATTTAATTTCCCTTTTGTACTGTAACCATTTGTACATCATTACAACAGCGTATATATAGATAATATGACATTTGTAATGTCTTTATTCTTTTGGAACTTCTGTGAGTGTAATGTTTAATGTTCATTTGTATTGTTTATTACACTTTAGTATATTATCTACTTCACATGCTTTGGCAATGTTAACATATGTTTCCCATGCCAATAAAGTCCCTTGAATTGAATTTAATTGAGTGAGATAGAGAGGGAGACAGAGACAAGGAGACATATAGCGAGAGACAGAAAGAGAGGACAGAGACCAGGGGTAATCTCTGAGGGGTATCACTTCGCATGCTGAGCTGTACTTTGCTGTCCCTTTCCCCTCTCTCTTTTCTCTCCGCTCCTATCCTCCTCATCTCCTATCCTCCTCCTCTCCTCCCTATCCTCCTCATCTCCTATCCTCCTCCTCCCTCTCCTATCCTCCTCCTCATCTCCTATCCTCCTCCTCATCTCCTCCCTATTCTCCTCTATCCTCCTCATCTCATCTCCTCATCTCCTAGCTATCCTCCTCATCTCCTCATCTCCTAGCTATCCTCCTCTCATCTCCTATCCTCCTCCTCTCCTCCATATCCTCCTATCGTCTCCTCCCCTCCTTCTCTTCTCTCCTCCCTTATCATCTCCTCTCCTCCCTTAACCTCCTCTCATCTCCTCTCCTCCCTTATCCACCTCGCCGCTCCTCCCCATCCTCCTCTCCTCTATTCTCCTCATTTATCCTCCTCTCATCTCCTCTCCTCATTTATCCTCCCCTCCCATCTCCCATCTCCTCTCCTCCTTTATCCTCCTCTCATCTCCTTTATCCTCCTCTCATCTCCTCTCCTCCTTTATCCTCCTCTCATCTCCTCTCCTCCTTTATCCTCCTCTCCTCTCCCCTATTGGTGTTTCAGAGTGGGAGAAGATGACAATCAAGACACTAAATCCACATTGATATTTTTATCACTGGATTAAACAAGTGGAACAGAACAGCGAGGCTGGCTGGCTGGCTGGGAGCAGCAGAGCAGGTAGACGCTCCCACTCATGTACTCGGAATCCTTAAGCAACTACCCCCCTCTCTCTCCGCCTCCCCCCTCTCGCCCCCTCTACACACCCCCTAGTCTTCCCTCCACTCAGCGCAGCGTAATACCTCCAGTCCCTCTGCCGTTACCACAGCAACAGCCTTGGAATCCTCCATCTGCATCAGGCGTTCCTCCCATCCCTCCTTAAAGGCTGGCCGCAACTGCCAATCATCTTACACATTGCTGTCCTGCGGCCCACCCACCTACCCAGCTACCGCTCTACACAATTCTCTGTTAAAACAATGTTGGGGCACACACACATGCATGGAAACGCATGTTACCATGTATGCAGGCACACACAGTCACACATGCACTCACACAGCGGCATGCACACAGTCACACAGCCACACACGCAAACAAACACGTCTTGGTTACTTGAGTCTCTCGCTCTTGTTTATTGATTATATTTGTTATATTTGGCATCAGCGGAAGGTGACTCTTATCTCTTCATCTGGTTAGAAATGAGAGGCTTAGATGGATAATCATGTTAAGTCTGATTAAAAAGGACTTCCAATTGGTATCTAATGGATATAATATATATATATATTTTTCCACTTGCGGTTATGTACACCATATACACTGGAACACCTTCCTAATATTGAGTTGCATCCCCCCCTTTTGCCCTCAGAACAGCCTCAATTCATCAGGGCATGGACTCTACAAGGTGTTGAAAGCGTTCCACAGGGATGCTTACCCATGTTGACTCCAATGCTTCCCACAGTTGTGTCAAGTTCGGATGGGACGTTAAACGGGTGTCTTGACTCTCTGAGGTCATTAAAGATCCCATGGCACTTATCGTAAGAGTAGGGGTGTTAACCCCGGTGTCCTGGCTAAATTCCTAATCTGACCCTCAAAACCACCACGGTCACCTAATAATCCCCAGTTTACAATTGTCTCATTCATCCCCCTCCTCTCCCCTGTAACTATTCCCCAAGTCGTTGCTGCAAAATGAGAACGTGTTCTCAGTCAACTTACCTGGTAAAATAACAGATAATTATTTATTTTTTTAAGTTGTCTGGATGTCCTTTGGGTGATGGACCATTCTTGATACACACGGGAAACTGTTGAGCATGAAAAACCCAACAGCATTGCAGTTCTTGACACAAACCGGTGCTCCTGGCACCAACTACAATACCCCGTTCAAAGGCACATAAATATTTTGTCTTGCCAATTTACCCTCTGAATAACACACATACACAATCCATGTCTCAATTGTCTCAAGGCTTAAAAAACCTTCTTTAACTTGTCTCCCCACCTTCATCTACACCAGGTATTCCAAAACTGGTGTGCGCCATGCCGTCAGGGGTACGCTAAATAAATAAATTTAAAAATCACATTTCTAAACAGTCCATTTATATTTTCCAACGGGACTACATAAACTCAGCAAAAAAAGAAGTCCTCTCACTGTCAACTGCGTTTCATTTCTGCAAACTTAACGTGTAAATATTTTGTATGAACATAAGATTCAACAACTGAGACATAAACTGTACAAGTTCCACAGACATATGACTAACAGAAATGGGAAAATGTATCCCTGAACAAAGGGGGGGTCACAATCTAAAGTAACAGTCAGTATCTGATGTGGCCACCAGCTGCATTAAGTACTGCAGTGCATCTCCTCCTCATGGACTGCACCAGATTTGCCAGTTCTTGCTGTGACATGTTACCCCACTCTTCCACCAAGGCACCTGCAAATTCCTGGACATTTCTGGGGAGAATGGCCCTAGCCCTCACCCTCCAATCCAACAGGTCCCAGACGTGCTCAATGGGATTGACCTCCGGGCTCTTCCCTGGCCACGGCAGAACACTGACATTCCTGTCTTGCTGGAAATCACACACAGAACGAGCAGTATGGCTGGTGGCATTGTCATGTTGGAGGGTCATGTCAGGATGAGCCTGCAGGAAGGGTACCACATGAGGGAGGAGGATTTCTTCCCTGTAACGCACAGCGTTGAGATTGCCTGCAATGACAACAAGCTCAGTCCGATGATGCTGTGACACACTGCCCCAGACTATGACGGACCCTCCACCTCCAAATCAATCCCTCTCCAGAGTACAGGCCTCGGTGTAACGCTCATTCCTACGATGATAAATGCGAATCCGACCATGACCCCTGGTGAGACAAAACCACGACTCGTCAATGAAGAGCACTTTTTGCCAGTCCTGTCTAGTCTAGCGACGGTGGGTTTGTGCCCATAGGCGACGTTGTTGCTGGTGATGTCTGGTGAGGACCTGCCTTTACAACAGGCCTACAAGCCCTCAGTCCAGCCTCTCTCAGCCTATTGCGGACAGTCTGAGCACTGATGGAGGGATTGTGCGTTCCTGGTGTAACTCAGGCAGTTGTTGTTGCCATCCTGTACCTGTCCAGCAGGTGTGATGTTCGGATGTACAGATCCTGTGCAGGTGTTGCTACATGGGATCTGCCACTGCGAGGATGATCAGCTGTCTGTCCTGTCTCCCTGTAGCGCTGTCTTAGGCATCTCACAGTATGGACATTTATTTCCCTGGCCACATCTGCAGTCCTTATGCCTCCTTTCAGCATGCCTAAGGCACGTTTACGCAGATGAGCAGGGACCCTGGGCATCTTTCTTTTGGTGTTTTTCAGAGTCAGTAGAAAGGCCTCTTTCATAACTGTGACCTTAATTGTCTACTGTCTGTAAGCTGTTAGTGTCTTATTAACGACCGTTCCACAGGTGCATGTTCATTCATTGTTTGTGGTTTATTGAACAAGCATGGGAACCTGTGTTTAAATCCTTTACAATGAAGATCTGTGAAGTTATTTGGATTTTTACGAATTATCTTTGAAAGACAGGGTCCTGAAAATAGTTTATTTGGGTGAGTTTTTTCTCTCGCCTTGTTTCACTGCCAAAAATAAATTTAAACCATCTAGTGTTCAGCGAAATAACAACACAACGTCAAATACAGGTAGACTAGTCAAATAATTAACATCCAATCACATTAATCGTTACTCTCTCGCAGGAAATCCACTAACAGTCTGTATGTAGTCAAACGTACCTGCTGCTCATTCCGTTTGCTCGAAGATGGATAAATGGTTAAAAAAAAGTAAGGCCTGCTTCCATAGAGACACATACCTGCTCTACTGGTAATACTGCTACTACCAGCAGTACTATACCTGCACCTGTCAACGACAAGTTATTCTGCTTCCATAGAGACACATACCTGCTCTACTGGTAATACTGTTACTACCAGCAGTACTACACCTGCACCTGTAGACGACAAGCTGTTCTGCTTCCATAGAGACACATACCTGCTCTACTGGTTCTGTTACTACCAGCAGTACTACATGCACCTGTAGACAACAAGCTGTTCTGCTTCCATAGAGACACATACCTGCTCTACTGGTAATACTGTTACTACCAGCAGTACTACACCTGCACCTGTCTACGACAAGTTGGTCTGCTTCCATAGAGACACATACCTGCTCTACTGGTAATACTGTTACTACCAGCAGTACTACACCTGCACCTGTAGACGACAAGCTGTTCTGCTTCCATAGAGACACATACCTGCTCTACTGGTAATACTGTTACTACCAGCAGTACTACACCTGCACCTGTCTACGACAAGTTGGTCTGCTTCCATAGAGACACATACCTGCTCTACTGGTAATACTGCTACTACCAGCAGTACTACACCTGCACCTGTAGACGACAAGCTGTTCTGCTTCCATAGAGACACATACCTGCTCTACTGGTAATACTGTTACTACCAGCAGTACTACACCTGCACCTGTAGACGACAAGCTGTTCTGCTTCCATAGAGACACATACCTGCTCTACTGGTAATACTGTTACTACCAGCAGTACTACACCTGCACCTGTCTACGACAAGTTGGTCTGCTTCCATAGAGACACATACCTGCTCTACTGGTAGTCCTGCTACTACCAGCAGTACTATACCTGCACCTGTCCACGACACAAGTTGTTCTGCTTCCAGAGACACATACCTGCTCTACTGGTAATACTGTTACTACCAGCAGTACTACACCTGCACCTGTCGATGACACAAGTTGTTCTGCTTCCACGAGCACATCCAATGCTAGCATCAGTAAATCTACATGTTGTTGTTAGCCCAGCTAGCACGGACACTGACAGTTGTGAATCTGATGAAGCGGAAGAGCTACTGCCCCCTTACCCGGGAAAGCACCAAGCTACTGCCTCCTTACCCGGGAAAGCACCAAGCTACTGCCTCCTTACCCGGGAAAGCACCAAGCTACTGCCTCCTTACCCGGGAAAGCACCAAGCTACTGCCTCCTTACCCGGGAAAGCACCAAGCTACTGCCTCCTTACCCGGGAAAGCACCAAGCTACTGCCTCCTTACCCGGGAAAGCACCAAGCTACTGCCTCCTTACCCGGGAAAGCACCAAGCTACTGCCTCCTTACCCGGGAAAGCACCAAGCTACTGCCTCCTTACCCGGGAAAGCACCAAGCTACTGCCTCCTTACCCGGGAAAGCACCAAGCTACTGCCTCCTTACCCGGGAAAGCACTGCCTCCTTACCCGGAAAGCACCAAGCTACTGCCTCCTTACCCGGGAAAGCACAAGCTACTGCCTCCTTACCCGGGAAAGCACCAAGCTACTGCCTCCTTACCCGAAAGCACCTAAGCTACTGCCTCCTTACCGGGAAAGCACCAAGGAAAGCACCAAGCTACTGCCTCCTTACCCGGGAAAGCACCAAGCTACTGCCTCCTTACCCGGGAAAGCACCAAGCTACTGCCTCCTTACCCGGGAAAGCACCAAGCTACTGCCTCCTTACCCGGGAAAGCACCAAGCTACTGCCCCCTTCATCAAACAACATTGTTTCACAACGCATCAGTGACATGGCAGGAGATGTTTTGAAGCAATTACTGCTTCGCATACAAGCCAGTGAATGACATGCGTTACAGCTGGATGAGTCAACAGACGTGGTGGGCCTGGCACAGCTCCTGGTATATGTCTGTTACAGCTGGATGAGTCAACAGACGTGGCGGGCCTGGCACAGCTCCTGGTATATGTCTGTTACAGCTGGATGAGTCAACAGACGTGGCGGGCCTGGCACAGCTCCTGGTATATGTCTGTTACAGCTGGATGAGTCAACAGACGTGGCGGGCCTGGCACAGCTCCTGGTATATGTCTGTTACAGCTGGATGAGTCAACAGACGTGGCGGGCCTGGCACAGCTCCTGGTATATGTCTGTTACAGCTGGATGAGTCAACAGACGTGGCGGGCCTGGCACAGCTCCTGGTATATGTCTGTTACAGCTGGATGAGTCAACAGACGTGGAGGGCCTGGCACAGCTCCTGGTATATGTCTGTTACAGCTGGGTGAGTCAACAGACGTGGCGGGCCTGGCACAGCTCCTGGTATATGTCTGTTACAGCTGGATGAGTCAACAGACGTGGCGGGCCTGGCACAGCCTGGTCTGTTACAGCTGGATGAGTCAACAGACGTGGCGGGCCTGGCACAGCTCCTGGTATATGTCTGTTACAGCTGGATGAGTCAACAGACGTGGCGGGCCTGGCACAGCTCCTGGTATATGTCTGTTACAGCTGGATGAGTCAACAGACGTGGTGGGCCTGGCACAGCTCCTGGTATATGTATGTTACAGCTGGATGAGTCAACAGACGTGGTGGGCCTGGCACAGCTCCTGGTATATGTCTGTTACAGCTGGATGAGTCAACAGACGTGGCGGGCCTGGCACAGCTCCTGGTACATGTCTGTTACGTTTATGGGGGGGTCAATTAAGGAAGACATCCTCTTCTGCAAACCATTGGAAACCAGGACAACAGGAGAGGATATTTTTAAAGTACTGGACAGCTTTGTGACATCAAATGGACTTTGGTGGTCAAGAGGGTAGTAGGTTTTAAGTTCCTCGGCGTACACATCACAGACAAACTGAATTGGTCCACCCACACAGACAGGAGGCTGAAGAAATTTGGCTTGTCACCAAAAGCACTCACAAACTTCTACAGATGCACAATCGAGAGCATCCTGTCGGGCAGTATCACCGCCCACAACCGTAAGGCTCTACAGAGGGTAGTGAGCTCTGCACAACGCATCACCGGGGGCAAACTACCTGCCCTCCAGGACACCTACACCACCCGATGTCACAGGAAGGCCATAAAGATCATAAAGGACAACAACCACCCGAGCCACTGCCTGTTCACCCCGTTATCATCCAGAAGGCGAGGTCAGTACAGGTGCATCAAAGCAGGGACCGAGAGACTGAAAAATAGCTTCTATCTCAAGGCCATCAGACTGTTAAACAGCCACCGCTAACATTGAGTGGCTGCTGCCAACATACTGACTCAACTCCAGCCACTTTAATAATGGGAATTGATGGAAATTGATGTAAAATATATCACTAGCCACTTTAAACAATGCTACTTAATATAATGTTTACATACCCTACATTACTCATCTCATATGTATATACTGTACTCTATATCATCTACTGCATCTTTATGTAATACATGTATCACTAGCCACTTCAAACTATGCCACTTTGTTTACATACCCTACATTACTCATCTCATATGTATATACTGTACTCGATACCATCTACTGCATCTTGCCTACGCCGTTCTGTACCATCACTCATTCATATATCTTTATGTACATATTCTTTATCCCTTTACACTTGTGTTTATAAGGTAGTAGTTTTGGAATTGTTAGGTTAGATTACTCGTTGGTTATTACTGCATTGTGGAAACTAGAATCACAAGCATTTCGCTACACTCGCATTAACATCTGCTAACCATGTGTATGTGACAAATACAATTTGATTTGAAGATGTTTTGATATTTGTACTGATGGCGCAAAAGCAATGACAGGGAGACATAGTGGAGTGGTAATGCGCGTGCAAGCAGTTGCTCCCTACGCCACTTGGGTACACTGCAGCATCCACCGAGAGGCTCTTGCTGCCAAGGGAATGCCTGACAGATTGAAATATGTTTTGGACACTACACTGAAAATGGTTACCTTTGTTAAAGCAAGGCCCCTGAATTCTCGTTTATTTTCTGCACTAAGAAATGTTATGGGCAGTGACCATGTAACACGTTTACAACATACAGAAGTGACCTGGTTATTAAGGGGCAAAGTATTGACTTTTTTTATTTATTGAGAGACGAGCAAAGTTTTCATTACTGACCATCATTTTCACTTGTCTGACCGTTTGCATGATGACGAGTTTCTCACACGACTGGCCAATCTGGGTGATGTTTTTTCTCGTCTGAATGATCTGAATCTAGGATTACAGGGACTCTCTGCAACTATATTCAATGTGCGGGACAAAATTGAGGCTATGATTAAGACGTTGGAGCTCCTCTCTGTCTGCATTAACAAGGACAACACATAGGTCTTTCCATCATTGTATGAGTTTTTGTGTGCAAATGAACTCAAGCTTACAGACAATGTCAAATGTGATACAGAGAAGAACCTAAGTGAGTTTGGTGCGCAATTACACAGGTACTTTCTCGAAACGGATGACACAAACAACTGGATTCTTTCATGCCCTGCCTCCAGTCCACTTACCGATATCTGAACACGAGAGCCTCATCAAAATTGCAACAAGCGGTTCTGTAAAATGTAATTTAATCAGAAGCCACTGGCAGATTTCTGGATTGGGCTGCTTTCAGAGTATCCTGCCTTGGCCAATTGCACTGATGCAACCACATACCTACGTGAGAGGACATTCTCAGCACTCACTAGCATGAAAACTAAATACAGGCACAGACTGTGTGTGGAAATGATTTAAGACTGAGACGCTCTCCAATATAACCCAACATTGCAGAGTTACAGTATGTGCATCCTTTCAAGCACACCCTTCTCATTAACCTGTGGTGAGTTATTCACAATTTTCGATGAACAAATAAGGTTTTATATGTAAGATGGTTAAATAAAGAGCAACATTATTGATTATTATTATATTATTATTTGTCACTTCCCACGAACCCGGTTGTAAACAAAAACTCACACTAATTCTTATGTTTATTAAATGTGTGTGTGGCAGGCTTACAAGGATGGCAAAAAACAATATTTGAGAGTGAGCTGACCCTGGGGCTAGAGGGGGTACACAGCTGGAGGTTGAATGTTTGAAGCAGTACAGGACTATAAAAAGTTTGGGAACCACTGATCTACACTGACTGAAGTGGATTTAACAAGTGGCATCATTAAGGGATCATAGCTTTCACCTGGATTCACCTGTTCAGTCTATGTCATGGAAAGAGCAGATGTACTTAATGTTTTGTACACTCAGTGTATACCACACTAGCCGACAATGTCACCAGACATAACCAAGCTAATTTATTTACAATGTAATGTACAGAACAACACAGGAAAAAGTAGCCACCCTTTGCCTTGATGACAGCTTTGCACACTCTTGGCATTCTCTCAACCAGCTTCATGAGGTAGTCACCTGGAACGCATTTCAATTAACAGGTGTGCCTTGTTAAAAGTTAAATTGTGGAAATGTGTTCCTTAATGCGTTTGAGCCATTCAGTTGTGTTGTGACAAGGTGGGGTTGGTATACAGAAGATTGCCCTATTTGGTAACATACCAAGTCCAAATTATGGCAAGAACAGCTAAAATAAGCAGAGAGAAAGGACAGTCCCTCAATACTTTAACACATGAAAGTAGTGCTGGTGACAATGTCTGTGATTTATTTAGTTTTCAAGGCACACTTAACCAGCATGGCTAACAAGGCATTCTGCAGCATTACGCCATCCCATCTGGTTTGGGCTTAGTGAGACTATCATTTGTTTTTCAACAGGACAATGACCCAACACATCTCCAGGCTGTGTAAGGGCTATTTGACCAAGAAGGAGAGTGGTGGAGTGCTGCATCAGATGACCTGGCCTCCACAATCCCCAGACCTCGACCCAGTTGAGATGGTTTGGGACGAGTTTGGGATGAGTTTGGGATGAGTTTGGGATGAGTTTGGGACGAGTCGGACCGCAGAGTGACGGAAAAGCAGCCAACAAGTTTGTTGTTACAGCCTGAATTCAAAATGGAATTTAATGAAAGTGAAAATGTTTTTAGAAATTTTAGCAAATATATATTGAAAATTAAATGCATAAATATCTAATTGACTTTACTTAAGCATATGTGGGAACTCCTTCAAGACTGTTGGAAAAGCATTCCAGGTGAAGCTGGTTGAGAGAATGCCAAGAGTGTGTAAACCTGCCATCAAGGCAAACTGGCTGTTTGGAGAATCTCAAATATTAATCATGTTTTGATTTGTTTAACACTTTTTTGGTTACTACATGATTCCATGTGTTATTTAATAGTTTTGATGTCTTCACTATTATTCTACAAAGTAGAAAATATATAACCCTTGAATGAGTAGGTGTTCTAAAACTTTTGACCAGTACTGTACATTCTGTTCTCAAAAGGAGGGCCCCTCAACAAGGTCTTACTCGGGGCTCTAAAAAGCTTGGTAAAATGTAGGCCACCGTAGCCAGTTCATATAGATCAGTGATTCTCAAAATGTTTCATGTACAACCAAGTTCGTTTTACTCTGCCTGGAGTACCCCTGCACTAGTGATAGCGGATATAGGTTGATGATATAGGAGGAGAGTATGTAGTTACCTGACGTGTCCCACAGACTGAGCTCCACACGCTGCTCCTCAAGTTCCAGACACGCTGTGTAGTTCTCAAACACTGTGGGAACATACGTCTGAGGAGAGGAATGACATAGCAGTCTGTTAATATCCTCCCTGCTACAAGTGATGGACTTCATTTTCACAATTCAGATCTACATTAAAGTGAAATACAGTCTTCTAATACGACAATCGTAAACATTTGAGTGTAAACGAATTAGCAGGCTAGCCCAATAAAAATGAATGGGAAAAAATGATGCATGATCATATGTCTTTTTAAATGTGGTGATCAGAAGCCTACAGTAGAACATGTGATATAATCCGATGTGAAAACGGAATTATTGGACATGCCGTAGATACAGGCATCCTGGCCTGAAGCGGATGATGCTCTATCAGAAATTGATCCATCGTCAATGTATTCCCAACTTTTAAAAGAGCCGTTTATGAGGCTGATCAAACCCTCAGAAACATGCGCTCAATCAATATGGAATCTTTGCAGAACATATGTAATGTGTATCTTAAAATGATAGTATTGCAACAGGAGAACAAATGTTCGCATACCTCTGGATAACAATCCTTCGCGAGGACTTGCAACATCGCAGTTTTTCCGCATTGAACATCCCCAACAAGAACCAGTTTACATCTCACCACCAACGGCTGTGGATTTCTCCTGTCCTTCATATTTGTAACAGTCAAGAACACAAGTCTTTATTAAAGAAAAATAGTAAAAACCAAAAGAAAAACGTCCTTGTTAGCGGTAGAGTACCGTAGCCTATTCTGAAGTGTGGTCTAGTCCTAGAAGGATGCTTGCATTTGGTGTAATGAGAGTCGATACTGCGTCTCTTTATAGTGCGCTCCAACAGCCAATGGGCGCGCGGTTTTCCTGACTCTCTTGTATTTCTTTCACAGCCGCAGAGTTCTATTGTCCCTGACCGCTGAAATTAAATGGGTTATATTGCCTTATGCCAGGTAGTTATAGAAATACAATTTTAAACCTAAATAATCCACATAAAATTATTATGACTTTGTTTATGAGACAGTTTTTCTCTAGGGCTGCAAGTCAAGATGGCAATACGTGCTGGAGAGATCCAAGTCCAACACAAATCTGAAAGAAAACACAAACGTTGTAACCATAAACCTCACTATTTCCAATGGCAGTTATTTTAGCCTACCTGTTCATTTGCATTTCATTACACTCAAATAATATATGCAGGCTACTGTATTAGTATGTTGGTCAGTCATTAAATCAAGTTGGCATATTATTCCTCAGGACATTGAGTATGGTCTGGTATGTTGCTCTAGATCTAGGCTTTAAGGTCACCAATTCAATCATTAGATTGACTTAACTCTGCAAGATCCATAGATCAAAGAACTCTTAGAAAAAAAGGTGCTATCAAGAACCTTAAAAGAGTTCTTTGGCTTTCCCCATAGTAGAACCCTTTGAATAACCCTTTTTGGTTCCAGGTAGAACTCTTTTGGGTTCCACGAAGAACCTTTTCCACAGAGGGTTCTAGTTGGAACCCAGAAGGGTTCGACCTGAAACAAAAAAGGGTTCTCCTATGAGGACAGCCAAAGAACCCATTTGGAACCCTTTTTTCTAGGCATCAGGGCTGAGGACAATAGCCATCAGACGATTTCCACTGTTAGATAATTAGTCTGCTTTCATCAGAACCACAGGCTCAAATCACTGGGCAGAGTTGTGGGATGGACTACATCTAATTAGTCTGCTGTCATCAGAACCACAGGCTCAAATCACTGGGCAGAGTTGTGGGATGGACTACATCTAGTTAGTCTGCTGTCATCAGAACCACAGGCTCAAATCACTGGGCAGAGTTGTGGGATGGACTACATCTAGTTAGTCTGCTGTCATCAGAACCACAGGCTCAAATCACTGGGCAGAGTTGTGGGATGGACTACATCTAGTTAGTCTGCTGTCATCAGAACCACAGGCTCAAATCACTGGGCAGAGTTGTGGGATGGACTACATCTAGTTAGTCTGCTGTCATCAGAACCACAGGCTCAAATCACTGGGCAGAGTTGTGGGATGGACTACATCTAATTAGTCTGCAGAAATAATGACAGTGATGAAGTTTTCAAAGTAATCTAAACCATCACTTCCCAACCCTCTTCTCGGGGACCACCAGACATTTCACATCATTTTGTTGTTGCCCGGAACTGGCACAACTGATTCCATTAGTCAAGGGCTTGGTGATAGTTGCCTAATGGAATCAGGTATGCCAGTTTAGGGCTGGTGTTCCCAGAGAAGACGTTTGGGAATTAGTGAACCATCATCATATTTTTATTGATATTTTTTCAACGAGTAGTTTGAGCTCCAATCCTTGATTTGTCATCCATCTATTTAACTTTAATTGTCAACTTCACTAACCTAACATAAGAGAAACCAATGTTAGGTTAGTAATGAGGTTCTGTTGACTCTTCCCAATAGATTCCATTTGCATTGACTCTTTGTGATACGCATCGAAGCCCTGTGATCCAGGGGTTTGTGTATCATGGGGTTGTGATCTTAGTATTGTTTGTCTATCTGACAGCAAATTAAGTGGAATTTCACAAGTCTGATCCAATTGAGATCAACACCTAAAACCCTCCTGGCTTCATCTCAATAACTCACACCCATTGGGAATATAGTAGTAGTTGAGATAGGGAGCTCGTGAGAGAAGCTATAGGAGCAATAACTCACACCCACTGGGAATATAGTAGTAGTTGAGATAGGGAGCTCGTGAGAGAAGCTATAGGAGCAATAACTCACACCCACTGGGAATATAGTAGTAGTTGAGATAGGGAGCTCGTGAGAGAAGCTATAGGAGCAATAACTCACACCCACTGGGAATATAGTAGTAGTTGAGATAGGGAGCTCGTGAGAGAAGCTATAGGAGCAATAACTCACACCCACTGGGAATATAGTAGTAGTTGAGATAGGGAGCTCGTGAGAGAAGCTATAGGAGCAATAACTCACACCCACTGGGAATATAGTAGTAGTTGAGATAGGGAGCTCGTGAGAGAAGCTATAGGAGCAATAACTCACACCCACTGGGAATATAGTAGTAGTTGAGATAGGAGCTCATGAGAGAAGCTATAGGAGCAATAACTCACACCCACTGGGAATATAGTAGTAGTTGAGATAGGGTAGTAGCAATAACTTGAATATAGAGTAGTTGAGAGCTCGTGAGAGAAGCTATAGGAGCAATAACTCACACCCACTGGGAATATAGTAGTAGTTGAGATAGGGAGCTCGTGAGAGAAGCTATAGGAGCAATAACTCACACCCACTGGGAATATAGTAGTAGTTGAGATAGGGAGCTCGTGAGAGAAGCTATAGGAGCAATAACTCACACCCACTGGGAATATAGTAGTAGTTGAGATAGGGAGCTCATGAGAGAAGCTATAGGAGCAATAACTCACACCCACTGGGAATATAGTAGTAGTTGAGATAGGGAGCTCGTGAGAGAAGCTATAGGAGCAATAACTCACACCCACTGGGAATATAGTAGTAGTTGAGATAGGGAGCTCGTGAGAGAAGCTATAGGAGCAATAACTCACACCCACTGGGAATATAGTAGTAGTTGAGATAGGGAGCTCGTGAGAGAAGCTATAGGAGCAATAACTCACACCCACTGGGAATATAGTAGTAGTTGAGATAGGGAGCTCGTGAGAGAAGCTATAGGAGCAATAACTCACACCCACTGGGAATATAGTAGTAGTTGAGATAGGGAGCTCGTGAGAGAAGCTATAGGAGCAATAACTCACACCCACTGGGAATATAGTAGTAGTTGAGATAGGGAGCTCGTGAGAGAAGCTATAGGAGCAATAACTCACACCCACTGGGAATATAGTAGTAGTTGAGATAGGGAGCTCATGAGAGAAGCTATAGGAGCAATAACTCACACCCACTGGGAATATAGTAGTAGTTGAGATAGGGAGCTCGTGAGAGAAGCTATAGGAGCAATAACTCACACCCACTGGGAATATAGTAGTAGTTGAGATAGGGAGCTCGTGAGAGAAGCTATAGGAGCAATAACTCACACCCACTGGGAATATAGTAGTAGTTGAGATAGGGAGCTGGGAATATAGTGAGAGAAGCTATAGGAGCAATAACTCACACCCACTGGGAATATAGTAGTAGTTGAGATAGGGAGCTCGTGAGAGAAGCTATAGGAGCAATAACTCACACCCACTGGGAATATAGTAGTAGTTGAGATAGGGAGCTCGTGAGAGAAGCTATAGGAGCAATAACTCACACCCACTGGGAATATAGTAGTAGTTGAGATAGGGAGCTCGTGAGAGAAGCTATAGGAGCAATAACTCACACCCACTGGGAATATAGTAGTAGTTGAGATAGGGAGCTCGTGAGAGAAGCTATAGGAGCAATAACTCACACCCACTGGGAATATAGTAGTAGTTGAGATAGGGAGCTCGTGAGAGAAGCTATAGGAGCAATAACTCACACCCACTGGGAATATAGTAGTAGTTGAGATAGGGAGCTCGTGAGAGAAGCTATAGGAGCAATAACTCACACCCACTGGGAATATAGTAGTAGTTGAGATAGGGAGCTCGTGAGAGAAGCTATAGGAGCAATAACTCACACCCACTGGGAATATAGTAGTAGTTGAGATAGGGAGCTCGTGAGAGAAGCTATAGGAGCAATAACTCACACCCACTGGGAATATAGTAGTAGTTGAGATAGGGAGCTCGTGAGAGAAGCTATAGGAGCAATAACTCACACCCACTGGGAATATAGTAGTAGTTGAGATAGGGAGCTCGTGAGAGAAGCTATAGGAGCAATAACTCACACCCACTGGGAATATAGTAGTAGTTGAGATAGGGAGCTCGTGAGAGAAGCTATAGGAGCAATAACTCACACCCACTGGGAATATAGTAGTAGTTGAGATAGGGAGCTCGTGAGAGAAGCTATAGGAGCAATAACTCACACCCACTGGGAATATAGTAGTAGTTGAGATAGGGAGCTCATGAGAGAAGCTATAGGAGCAATAACTCACACCCACTGGGAATATAGTAGTAGTTGAGATAGGGAGCTCATGAGAGAAGCTATAGGAGCAATAACTCACACCCACTGGGAATATAGTAGTAGTTGAGATAGGGAGCTCGTGAGAGAAGCTATAGGAGCAATAACTCACACCCACTGGGAATATAGTAGTAGTTGAGATAGGGAGCTCATGAGAGAAGCTATAGGAGCAATAACTCACACCCACTGGGAATATAGTAGTAGTTGAGATAGGGAGCTCATGAGAGAAGCTATAGGAGCAATAACTCACACCCACTGGGAATATAGTAGTAGTTGAGATAGGGAGCTCGTGAGAGAAGCTATAGGAGCAATAACTCACACCCACTGGGAATATAGTAGTAGTTGAGATAGGGAGCTCGTGAGAGAAGCTATAGGAGCAATAACTCACACCCACTGGGAATATAGTAGTAGTTGAGATAGGGAGCTCGTGAGAGAAGCTATAGGAGCAATAACTCACACCCACTGGGAATATAGTAGTAGTTGAGATAGGGAGCTCGTGAGAGAAGCTATAGGAGCAATAACTCACACCCACTGGGAATATAGTAGTAGTTGAGATAGGGAGCTCGTGAGAGAAGCTATAGGAGCAATAACTCACACCCACTGGGAATATAGTAGTAGTTGAGATAGGGAGCTCATGAGAGAAGCTATAGGAGCAATAACTCACACCCACTGGGAATATAGTAGTAGTTGAGATAGGAGCTCATGAGAGAAGCTATAGGAGCAATAACTCACACCCACTGGGAATATAGTAGTAGTTGAGATAGGGAGCTCATGAGAGAAGCTATAGGAGCAATAACTCACACCCACTGGGAATATAGTAGTAGTTGAGATAGGGAGCTCGTGAGAGAAGCTATAGGAGCAATAACTCACACCCACTGGGAATATAGTAGTAGTTGAGATAGGGAGCTCGTGAGAGAAGCTATAGGAGCAATAACTCACACCCACTGGGAATATAGTAGTAGTTGAGATAGGGAGCTCGTGAGAGAAGCTATAGGAGCAATAACTCACACCCACTGGGAATATAGTAGTAGTTGAGATAGGGAGCTCGTGAGAGAAGCTATAGGAGCAATAACTCACACCCACTGGGAATATAGTAGTAGTTGAGATAGGGAGCTCATGAGAGAAGCTATAGGAGCAATAACTCACACCCACTGGGAATATAGTAGTAGTTGAGATAGGGAGCTCGTGAGAGAAGCTATAGGAGCAATAACTCACACCCACTGGGAATATAGTAGTAGTTGAGATAGGGAGCTCGTGAGAGAAGCTATAGGAGCAATAACTCACACCCACTGGGAATATAGTAGTAGTTGAGATAGGGAGCTCGTGAGAGAAGCTATAGGAGCAATAACTCACACCCACTGGGAATATAGTAGTAGTTGAGATAGGGAGCTCACCCACTGGGAATATAGTAGTAGTTGAGTGAGAGAAGCTATAGGAGCAATAACTCACACCCACTGGGAATATAGTAGTAGTTGAGATAGGGAGCTCATGAGAGAAGCTATAGGAGCAATAACTCACACCCACTGGGAATATAGTAGTAGTTGAGATAGGGAGCTCGTGAGAGAAGCTATAGGAGCAATAACTCACACCCACTGGGAATATAGTAGTAGTTGAGATAGGGAGCTCGTGAGAGAAGCTATAGGAGCAATAACTCACACCCACTGGGAATATAGTAGTAGTTGAGATAGGGAGCTCGTGAGAGAAGCTATAGGAGCAATAACTCACACCCACTGGGAACGGGGCCTTAGTTTGTCACAGTTGAATCTTCCAAATCCATTGATGAAAAAAATACTTATTTGTTTTTTTTGCACCTAGTAATTGACTATAATCGCTAACAAATGACATTTTGATCCATATCTGTATCCAGGATGATGGTTTATTGGTACACAGAGGTGTGTCCTGTGCTGTTTGACTAGCTAGATAGTTGAGATAGTTGAGATAGTGAGCTCGTGAGAGAAGCTATAGGAGCAATGACTCATTGTATTCATTGTATTCCATGCTGTTTGAGCCAATCAGCAGATGTTAATTATTTGAGATTCTATTCCATGCTGTTTGAGCCAATCAGCAGATGTTAATTCTTTGAGATTGTAGTCCATGCTATTTGAGCCAATCAGAAGATGTTCATTCTTTGAGATTGTAGTCCATGCTATTTGAGCCAATCAGCAGATGTTCATTCTTTGAGATTTTAGTCCATGCTGTTTGAGCCAATCAGCAGATTTTAATTCTTTGAAATTGTAGTCCATGCTATTTGAGCCAATCAGCAGATGTTAATTCTTTGAGATTGTAGTCCATGCTATTTGAGTGGATGAGCAAATAAAATACAACTCTGGAGATAGTGGGATAAGGAATGGCTTATAGGAGGGGCCAAGACAGAGGTGTATTTTATGCTATTTGTTTGGTTGAGCAGAGAAAGTTTGGGGGAGCCAAGACCCCTTGTAGGGGACCAGATGCTGCCAGGGGTCGAGTCAGAACTCCGAAGTATCACCTGATCATTCCAGAGACAGACGTTACATTTAACATCATAAAGGTTATCCACTTAAGACAACTTGCTGTAAATCAAAATACAAAGGTCAATTAACATGATAACCCTCCTCCCTAGTGACTAGGAAACTGGGTTCAAATCCATCTCCAGCCTGTCTCTGCTACAAGACATTAGCTTGGGGAGTTATCACAAGCCATTAGCCAGGTCTCAGGCAATGTTACTCATCGTATGAGTGTGGTTCACCGAACCCCCTCCGTCACAGCTAGCCAATTTACTTATCTGTCAACAATTCATTCCCCTCCTGGTTTTATGGCTCTGTTGGGCCAAGCCAATCTGCCTTTGTTCGTATGAGTCACACAGTATTCATCCTCCTATTGACATCAGACTTTTACAGCCCAATACATCTTGTTTCTATCACACTGCTCTGATTGTAGATTTACAGTTGGCATGTCTGTCTGGGGTGCTGCAACACAGTGATATCTGTCTGGGGTGCTGCAACACAGTGATATCTGTCTGGGATGCTGCAACACAGTGATATCTGTCTGGGGTGCTGCAACACAGTGATATATGTCTGGGATGCTGCAACACAGTGATATCTGTCTGGGATGCTGCAACACAGTGATATCTGTCTGGGATGCTGCAACACAGTGATATCTGTCTGGGGTGCTGCAACACAGTGATATCTGTCTGGGATGCTGCAACACAGTGATATCTGTCTGGGGTGCTGCAACACAGTGATATCTGTCTGGGATGCTCTGAGGATGAGACAAAGCAGATAGAGGGAGGAGGGGAGTGAGAGAGGATATCAGGCAGGCTTGCAGACAGTGTGCCAGGGCTGTCCTCTCCCCACAGCCTGGTCTAATTAAAGAGCTCAGTGGTGAGAGCTGGAGAGACCCCTACACACCCTTCTGTGCTGTGTCCCCCTGCCGGCATCAAACCTGCCAGCTGGGTGGTACTGACGCAGGAACAGGCTCTGAACTGTCACACTGACCCCAGTCATCTCCAACCTGTCTGGTGACTGTGTGAATAGCTCAGCTCAGATAGATTATATAATTATTTATTTTATTTTTTATTTAACTAGGTAAGTCAGTTAATAACAAATTCTTATTTTCAATGATGGCCTAGGAACAGTGGGTTAACTGCCTGTTCAGGGGCAGAACGGCAGATTTGTACCTTGTCGGGGATTCGAACTTGCAACCTTCCGGTTACTAGTCCAACGCTCTAACCACTAGGCTACCCAGTTATCTTGGTAACTGACACATTTTCACTGAGACTGCCATGGGGCCGATGTTTAGAGGTGTTGCTAAATGACTCAAATCACTTCTATTACAACAACACTTTCTCCCTGGTCTGAAATTAATTATTCCTCACACAGCCACAGTAATCTAATCAGTCTGCCTGACAACAAACTGCTTGTCTGCTCATTGGAAGCTTGTCCACTGCATGGGACAATATTTCACAAGGATCAGTCCATTGAGTTCACAGTAGCCTACTGTAGACTACTCTATTCTGGACAATGCACTCATAACACACCAACAATATTACTCTACAAATACTGTATACATATTTATCTTTCTGGCTTCATTTAAATGATTCTGTCCTCAGAAAGCACAGATGGATGACAACTGGGAATGAAAGTGCCTGGTGTTCTGCAGGAGATAAAGATGGGGGAGAACAGAGGAGAAGCGAGACAGGAGAGAGGACAGAGGTGAGGAGAGGACAGAGGAGAGGACAGAGAACAGAGGAGAAGGGAGAAGATAGGACAGAGGAGAGGACAGAGGAGAAGCGAGAGAGGAGAGAGGGGTGAGGAGAGGACAGAGAACAGAGGAGAAGGGAGAAGATAGGACAGAGGAGAGGGGAGAGGACAGAGGAGAGGGGAGAGAGGACAGAGGGGTGAGGAGAGGACAGAGGAGAGGACAGAGAACAGAGGCACACATGCCACCATCGTTACGCGCACCTGCCACCATCGTTACGCGCACCTGCCACCATCGTTACGCGCACCTGCCACCATCGTTACACGCACCTGCCACCATCGTTACGCGCACCTGCCACCATCGTTACGCCCACCTGCCACCATCGTTACGCACACCTGCCACCATCGTTACGCGCACCTGCCACCATCGTTACGCCCACCTGCCACCATCGTTACGCACACCTGCCACCATCGTTACACGCACCTGCCACCATCGTTACGCGCACCTGCCACCATCGTTACGCCCACCTGCCACCATCGTTACGCACACCTGCCACCATCGTTACGCCCACCTGCCACCATCGTTACGCCCACCTGCCACCATCGTTACGCCCACCTGCCACCATCGTTACGCCCACCTGCCACCATCGTTACGCGCACCTGCCACCATCGTTACGCGCACCTGCCACCATCGTTACGCGCACCTGCCACCATCGTTACGCGCACCTGCCACCATCGTTACGCGCACCTGCCACCATCGTTACGCGCACCTGCCACCATGGTTACGCGCACCTGCCACCATCGTTACGCCCACCTGCCACCATCGTTACGCCCACCTGCCACCATCGTTACGCCCACCTGCCACCATCGTTACGCCCACCTGCCACCATCGTTACGCCCACCTGCCACCATCGTTACGCCCACCTGCCACCATCGTTACGCCCACCTGCCACCATCGTTACGCCCACCTGCCACCATCGTTACGCCCACCTGCCACCATCGTTACGCCCACCTGCCACCATCGTTACGCCCACCTGCCACCATCGTTACGCCCACCTGCCACCATCGTTACGCCCACCTGCCACCATGGTTACGCCCACCTGCCACCATGGTTACGCCCACCTGCCACCATCGTTACGCCCACCTGCCACCATGGTTACGCCCACCTGCCACCATGGTTACGCCCACCTGCCACCATCGTTACGCCCACCTGCCACCATCGTTACGCCCACCTGCCACCATCGTTACGCCCACCTGCCACCATCGTTACGCCCACCTGCCACCATGGTTACGCGCACCTGCCACCATCGTTACGCGCACCTGCCACCATCGTTACGCGCACCTGCCACCATCGTTACGCCCACCTGCCACCATCGTTACGCCCACCTGCCACCATCGTTACGCGCACCTGGACTCCATCACCTTCCTGATTACCTCCTCTATATCTGTCACTCCCTTTGGTTCTTTCCCCAGACGTTATTGATTCTGTTTCTGTGTTTATGTCTGTACGCTACTCGTGGTTCTTGTTTTGTTCCATTTATTAATACATTCACTCCCTGTACTTGCTTCCCGACTCCCAGCGTACACGTTACAAGCTGTCTACCACAGCATATGCATTTCACTAGCTGAAGGCAAAACTCCCCAAGAACAAGCAGGATGTCACACCCTGACCATAGAGAGCCTTTGGTTTTTCTATGGTATAGTAGGTCAGGGCGTAACTGGGGGTTTCTAGTTATTATTTTCTATGTGGGGTTCTAGTTTAGTTTTTCTATGTTGGTGTTTGGTATGATTCCCAATTAGAGGCAGCGGGCTATCGTTGTCTCTAATTGGGGATCATATTTAAGTAGTATTTTTCCCACCTGTGTTTTATGGGATATTTTTTTGAGTTAGTGCACGTAGCACCTCTGTCGTCACGGTTCGTTGTTTGTTTCGTTCCTTATTTGTTGTTTTGTGCGTTTTCAAATAAATATTATGTGGAAACCATATCACGCTGCAGTTTGGTCCGATAATTATTCCAGCGAACGTGACACAGGAACTGAAGACAGCTGCAGAAAAGGCAGAGCATCACCAGGGAAGAAACCCAACATCTGGTGATGTCTATGGGTTCCACACTTCAGGCAGTTGTTGACTGCAAAGGATTGGCAACCAAGTATTAAAACTCACAATTTAATTTATGATTGTTAGTTTGTCCAATTACTTTTGAGCCCCTAAGTTTGGGGGGCCGTGTATAAAAATGGTTGTAATTCCTACACGGTTCACACAATAACGTAGACACAACCCTTATATTAAAGTAGACACAACCCTTATATTAAAGTCTACACTTAAAGCACATCTTGATTGTAGTATCCTTTCAAATCCATTGTGGCGCCAATATGCTGTCCAAATACTTACGGACTTCACTGTATATGGGGCAGAGGTTACAGAAACTTTTCCAGAAATCCTGGTTGGATTCCCGTTTTTACTGCTGATTCATTCCTGTTTCTGGGAACCTTCCAACCGGGATTTCTGGAAAACCAGGGAATTCTGGGAAAGTTATTGGAATTTTGTAACCCTGTGTGTGTGTGTGTGTGGGGGGGGGGGTCTCTGTGTCAGTCTCATAATACAGATGCTAATGCCAACGCTGCCCTGAGCCCCATAGAAAAACATTACTCATACAATACTCTCCATGGCAGATGCTGTGCTCTTCTCTGTCACTTTAGACTATGGAGACTAGGGAGTGGGGAGGCAATGTTGTATAGTGTTGTAGAGGGTTTGGTGCTGCTGAAGCTGCTTACCAAGCACGCTGCTGTTATTTTGCAGAGTATCGCCCTCTGGTGGGGAGTTGGATAATGGCATGGAGGTGTGGATTCTGTCATAAGCAGGACGTTCTGTGCATTGAAACAAGTCAAATAGTCACATACACGTGTTTAGCCAATGTTATTGTAGCGAAATGCTTGTGAAATAATTAACAGATTTGATTGACTGCTCAATAAACAGTCATATAATTGAGATTAATTAGTATCTACAGCACCTACCGAAAGTATTCAGACCTCTTGACTTTTTCCACGTTGTTACGTTACAGCCTTAAAATGGATTAAAAATAAATACATCCTCAGCAATCTACCCGAAAACAGCTTTATCGACATTTTTGCAAATGTATTAAAAATACAAAACAGAAATACCTTATTTACATAAGTGTTCAGACCCTTTGCTATGAGACTGTAAATTGAGTCCATCCTGTTTCCATTGATCATCCTTGAGATGTTTCTACAACTTGGAGTCCACCTGTGGTAAATTCAATTGATTGGACATGATTTAGAAAGGCACACACCTGTCTATAAAAGGTCCCACAGTTGACAATGCATGTCAGAGCAACAACCAAGCAACGAGATCAAAAGAAATCAATCAATCAAATGTATTTATAAAGCCCTTCTTACATCAGCTGGTGTCACAAAGTGCTGTACAGAAACCCAGCCTGAAACCCCAAACAACAAGCAATGCATGTGTAGAAGCATGATGGCTACAAAAAAAACACCCTTTGAAAGGCAGGAACCTAGGAGGAAACCTAGAGAGGAACCAGGCTATGATGGGTGGCCAGTCCTCTTCCGGCTGTGCCGGGTGGAGATCATAACAGAACATGGCCAAGATGTTCATAGATGACCAGCATGGTCAAATAATAATAATCACAGTGGTTGTAGAGTGTGCAACAAGTCCGCACCTTAGGAGTAAATGTCAGTTGGCTTTTCATAGCCGATCATTCAGTGTATCTCTACCGCACCTGCTGTTTCTAGAGAGTTGAAAACAGCAGGTCTGGGACAAGGTAGCACGTCTGGTGAACAGGCCAGGGTTCCATAGCCGCAGGCAGAACAGTTGAAACTGGAGCAGCAGCATGACCAGGTGGACTGGGGACAGTAAGGAGTCATCAGTCCAGGTAGTCCAGTGGCATGGTCCTAAGCCTCAGGTCCTCCGAGAGAATGAGAGAGACAAAGAGAATTAGAGATCACACTTAAATTCACACAGGACACCGGACACCTAGCCCCCCCGACACATAAATTACGGCTTTCTATTCCGCAACAAAGCCTCCTTCACTCACGCCGCCAAACTTACCCTAGTAAAACTGACTATCCTACCGATCCTCGACTACAAAATTGCTTCCAACACTCTACTCAGCAAACTGGATGCAGTTTATCACAGTGCCATCCGTTTTGTCACTAAAGCACCTTATACCACCCATCACTGAGACCTGTATGCTCTAGTCGGCTGGCCCTCGCTACATATTCGTCGCCAGACCTACTGGCTCCAGGTCATCTACAAGTCCATGCTAGGTAAAGCTCCGCCTTATCTCAGTTCACTGGTCACGATGGCAACACCCATCTGTAGCACGCGCTCCAGCAGGTGTATCTCACTGATCATCCCTAAAGCCAACACCTCATTCGGCCGCCTTTCGTTCCAGTACTGTGCTGCCTGTGACAGTTATGTATTTACTTTTCTGCTCTTTTGCACACCAATATCTCTACCTGTACATGACCATCTGATAATTTATCACTCCAGTGTTAATCTGCAAAATTGTAATTATTTACCTACCTCCTCATGCCTTTTGCACACAATGTATATAGACTCCCCTTTTTTTTCTACTGTATTATTGACTTGTTAATTGTTTACTCCATGTGTAACTCTGTGTTGTCTGTTCACACTGCTATGCTTTATCTTGGCCAGGTCGCAGTTGCAAATGAGAACATGTTCTCAACTAGCCTACCTGGTTAAATAAAGGTGAAATAAAATTAAAAAATTAAAACTGCAGCATAAACACTGGACGCTGAGGCAGGAGTGGTCGGGAGACACTGTGGCCCCGTCCGCGGATACCCTCGGACAGGGCAAACGAGCAGGATATAACCTCACCCACTTGGCCAAAGCACAGCCCCCACACCACTAGAGGGATATCTTCAACCACCTAGTTACTATCCTGAGACAAGGTCGAGTATAGCCCACGAAGATCTCCCCCACAGCACAAATTATCCATAGAGCTCCGGATTGTGCAGAGGCACAGATCTGCAGAGGCACAGATCTGGGGAAGGGTATCTAAAAACGTTGGCAGCAGTAAAAGATCCCCAAGAACAGTGGCCTCCATCATTCCTAAATGGAAGTAGTTAGGAACCACGAGACTCTTCCTAGAGCTGGCCCCCTGTTCAATCTGAACAAATGGGGGAGAAGGGCCTTGGTGAGGGAGGTGAACAAGAAACTGATGGTCATTCTGACAGAGCTCCAGACCTCTGTGGAGAAGGGAGAACCTTCCAGAAGGACAACCATCTCTGCAGCACTCCACCAATCAGGCCTTTATGGTAGAGTGGCCAGATGAATGCCACTCCTCAGTAAAAGGCACATGACAGCCCACTTGGAGTTTGCCAAAAGGCACCTAAAGACTTTCAGATGCTGAGAAACAAGATTCTCTGGTCTGATGAATCCAAGATTGAACTCTTTGGACTGAATGCCAAGTGTCACATCTGGAGGAAGCCTGGCTCCATAGCTATGGTGAAGCATGGTGGTGGCAGCATCATGCTGTGGGGATGTTTTGCAGCGCCAGGGACTGGGAGACTCCTTAGGATCGAGGGAAAGATGAACAGGGCAAAGTACAGAGATCCTTGATGAAAACCTGCTCCAGAGCGCTTCGGACCTCAAACTGGGGCGAAGGTTCACCTTCCAACAGGACAACGACCCTAAGCACATAGCCAAGACAACACAGGAGTGGATGTCTCAATGTCATTGAGTGTCCCAGCCAAAGCCCAGACTTGAACCCAATGGAACATCTCTGGAGAGACCTGAAAATAGCTGTGCAGCGACGCTCCCCATCCAACCTGACAGAGCTTGAGAGGATCTGCAGAGAAGAATGGGAGAAACTCCCCACATACAGGTGTGCCAAGCTTGTAGCATCATACCCAAGACTCAAGACTGTAATCGCTGCCTCAACAAAGTACTGAACAAAGGGTCTTGAATTTTTTTCTAAAAAACAGTTTTTGCTTTGTCATTATGGGGTATTGGGTATAGATTAATGAAGGGGAAAAAACTATTGAATCCATTTTAGAATAAGGCTGTAACGTAACAAAAATGTGGAAAAAGTCAAGGGGACTGAATACTTTCCAAATGCACTGTCATTCACCAGTTGCTCCTAGGCCGACTGCACAAGCGTGCTACAATGAAACAGTCTATAACTTCAGCTGTACAACTGGGTGAAAAACATTCATAAATGTAGTATATTTACAATGTGATGTTATTTATATAGTAATAAATAACACACAATGAATACCAAACAGAACAAAACATTTTTTTATTCAAGTATTAAAATGTAAACCACATTATTTTTTAATTTCAACACTCATAAAATACAAATCAACACAATTAGAAAAAGCAAAACTTGAACTTTCATTTTAACAATCAATTTGCAATGTGCAACTCTTTTCAGTATTTATTCATTCCCCTGTACCCCAACACCCAGTTCACTGCATAGAAATACTGTAGCTTGATTTCAACTACTATGTCTCCCAAAGATATTTCAGTTGGTCCCTAAACGAAAAATGGTATATACACGTCCCAAATTGAACACTATTTCCTATGTAGTAGACTTGAGCACACTATTCTCTATATAGTCCACTATATTTGACCACCCCTCTAGTTGACCAGAGCCCTGTAGTACAATCTATAGGAAATAGGATGCCATTTGATACAGTTGAAGTCGGACGTTTACATACACCTTAGCCAAATACATTTCAACTGAGTTTTTTCACAATTCCTGACATTTAATCCTAGTAAAAATTCCCTGTCTTCGGTCAGTTAGCATCACCACTTCATTTTAAGAACGTAAAATGTCAGAATAATAGAGAGAATGATTTATTTCAGCTTTTATTTCTTTCATCACATTCCCAGTGGGTCAGAAATTTACATACACTCAATTTGTATTCGGTAGCATTGCCTTTAAATTGTTTAGCTTGGGTCAAACGTTTCGGGTAGCCTTCCACAAGCTTCCCACAATAGGTTGGGTGAATTTTGGCCCATTCCTCCTGACAGGGCTGGTGTAACTGAGTCAGGTTTGTAGGCCTCCTTGTTCGCACATGCTTTTTCAGTTCTACCCACAAATTGTCCTTTGGATTGAGGTCAGGGCTTTGTGATGGCCACTCCAATACCTTGACTTTGTTGTCCTTAAGCCATTTTGCCACAACTTTGGAAGTATGCTTGGGGTCATTGTCCATTTGGAAGACCCATTTGTGACCATGCTTTAAGTTCCTGACTGATGTCTTGAGATGTTGCTTCAATATATCCACATAATTTTCCTGCCTCATGATGCCATCTATCTTGTGAAGTGCACCACTCCTGCAGCAAAACACCCACAACATGATGCTGCCACCCCCATGCTTCATGGTTGGCATGGTGTTCTTTGCCTTCCAAGCATCCCCCTCTTTCCTCCAAACATAACGATGGTCATTATGGCCAAAAAGTTCCATTTTTGTTTCATCAGACCAGAATACATTTATCCAAAAAGTAGGATCTTTGTCCCCATGTGTAGTTGCAAATCGTAGTCTGCCTTTTTTGTGGCGGTTTTGGAGCAGTGGCTTCTTCCTTGCTGAGCAGCTTTTCAGGTTGTGTCGTTATAGGACTCATTTTACTGTGGCTATAGATACTTTTGTGCCGGTTTCCTCCAGCATCTTCACAAGGTCCTTTGCTTTTGTTCTGGGATTGATTTGCACTTTTCGCACCAAGGTACATTCATCTCCAGGAGACAGAACACGTCTACTTCCTGAGCAGTATGATGGCTGCGTAGTCCCATGGTGTTTATACTTGCATACTAATGTTTGTACAGATGAACGTGGTACCTTCAGGCGTTTGGAAATTGCGCCCAAGGATGAACCATTTTTTTCTTAGGTCTTGGCTGATTTCTTTTGATTTTTCCATGATGTCAAGCAAAGAGGCACTGAGTTTGAAGGTAGGCCTTGAAATACATCCACAGGTACACCGCCAATTGAATCAAATGATGTCAATTAGCCCATCAGAAGCTTCTAAAGCCATGACATTTTCTGGAATTTTCCAAGCTGTTTAAAGGCACAGTCAACTTAGTGTAAACTTCTGACCCACTGGAATTGTGATACTGTGAATTATAAGTGAAATAATCTATCTGTAAACAATTTTTGGAAAAATGACTTGTCATGCCTTGTAGATGTCCTAACCGACTTGCCAAAACTATAGTTCGTTAACACATTTGTGGAGTGGTTGAAAAAAAATAAGAGTTTTAACTTCTTGAGTGTAGGGGGCATGATTTTCATTTTTGGCTAAAAAAAAACATACCCATTTGAAACTGCCTATTTATCAGGCCCAGAAACTAGAATATGCATATAATTGTCAGGTTAGGATAGAAAACACTAACGTTTCCAAAACTGTCAAAATATTGTCTTTGAGTATAACAGAACTGATATTGCAGGTGAAAACCTGAAGAAAATCAAACCAGGAAGTGCTGTTTTTCCTGAAAGCTCTCTGTTCCATTGGATGCCTTGCCTCCATTTAAAGGGATATCAACCAGATTCCTTTTCCTATGGCTTCCTCGAGGTGTCAACAGTCTTTAGACATAGTTTCAGGCTTTTATTTTGAAAAATGAATGAGAAAGATCACATCACATCAGTGGATAGCTCGGTGTTCGCAGAGTTTTGCAACAGAGTGGGGCAGCCATCGTCTCTCCCATTGAAAAAGCGACAGACCCAGTTGATATATTATCGATTATATATTTTATAAACAACCTGAGGATTGATTGTAAAAAAACATTTGACATGTTTCTGTGGACATTACGGATACTATTTGGAATTTTCGTCTGCGATGTCGTGACCGCTCGAGCCTGTGGATTTCTGAACATAACGCGCCAACCAAATGGAGGTATTTGGGATATAAAAATTCTTTATGGAACAAAAGGAACATTTATTGTGTAACTGGGAGTCTCGTGAATGCAAACATCCGAAGATCATCAATGGTAAGCAATGTAATCTATTGCTTTTCTGACTTTCGTGACCAATTTACTTGGCTGCTGGGTGTTTGTAATATTTTGTCTACTGAGAGAGATGTTCTTACATAAACGCTTGTTATGCTTTCGCCGAAAAGCTGTATTGAAATTTGACATGCCAGGTGGATTAACAGCAAGCTAAGCTGTGTTTTGCTATATTGCACTTGTGATTTCATGAAAATTAAATATTTTTAGTAATTTAATTTGGCGCACTGCAATTAAGCGGGTGTTGATGAAAATTATCCCGCTAATGGGAAGGGTGCGTCAAGAAGTTAATAGACTCCAACCTAGGTTTATGTAAACTTTCAACTTCAACTGTATATAGCAAAGGAAAGGGATATTTAATGAATGTATGGGCCTAGTAAACTCAGCAAAAAAGAAATGCCCCTTTTTCAGGACCCTGTCTTTCAACAATAATTCGTAAAAATACAAATAATGTCAGATCTTCATTGTAAAGGGTTTAAACACTGTTTCCCACGCTTAACATGCACCTGTGGAATGGTAGTTAAGACACTACGCTTACAGACAATTAAGGTCACAGTTATGAAAACTTAGGACACTAAAAAAAAAAGAAAAAAAAGAGGCCTTTCTACAGACTATGAAAAACTCCAAAAGAAAGATGCCCAGGGTTCCTGCTCATGTGCGTGAACGTGCCTTAGGCATACTGCAAGGAGGCTTGAGAACTGCAGATGTGGCCAGGGAAATAAACGGCTGATTGTCCTCGCAGTGGCAGATCACATGTAACACCTGAACAGGATCGATACATCCGAACATCACACCTGCGGGACAGGTACAGGATGGCAACAACAACTGCCCGAGTTACACCAGAAACACACAATCCCTCCATCAGTGCTCAGACTGTCCGCAATAGGCTGAGAGAGGCTGGACTGAGGGCTTGTAGGCCTGTTGTAAGGCAGGTCCTCACCAGACATCACAGGGAACAACGTCGCCTATGGGCACAAACCCACCATCTCTAGACTAGACAGGACTGGCAAAAAGTGCTCTTCATTGACAAGTCGCGGTTTTGTCTCACCAGGGGTGATGGTTGGATTCGCGTTCATCGTCAAAGGAATGAGCGTTACACCGAGGCCTGTACTCTGGAGCGGGATTGATTTGGAGGTGGAGGGTCCGTCATGGTCTGGGGAGGTGTGTCACAGCATCATCGGACTGAGCTCGTTGTCATTGCAGGCAATCTCAATGCTGTGCGTTACAGGGAAGACATCCTCCTCCCTCATGTGGTACCCTTCCTGCAGGCTCATCCTAACATGACCCTCCAGCATGACAATGCCACCAGCCATACTGCTCGTCCTGTGCGTGATTTCTTGCAAGACAGGAATGTCAGTGTTCTGCCATGGCCAGGGAAGAGCCCGGATCTCAATCCCATTGAGCACGTCTGGGACCTGTTGGATGAGAGGGTGAGGGCTAGGGCCATTCCCCCCAGAAATGTCTGGGAACTTGCAGGTGCCTTGGTGGAAGAGTGGGGTAACATCTCACAGCAACAACTGGCAAATCTGGTGCAGGTCATGCACTGCAGTACTTAATGCAGCTGGTAGCCACACCAGATACAAACGTGTCCCTGTGTTCAGGGACGTTATTCAACTTCTGTTAGTCACATGTCTGTGGAACTTGTTCAGTTTATGTCTCAGTGGTTGAATCTTATGTTCATACAACTATTTACATGTTTAGTTTACTGAAAATAAACGCAGTTGACAGTGAGGATGTTTCTTTTTTTGCTGAGTTTATATTCTTTTACATCATCTGACTGCAGACAAATAAATAGGAGAAGGTAACAGACTAGAGTCACTGGACCAGGACTCTCAAACCCTGTTTCTGGCGAGCTACTGTTCTGTACGTTCACTCCAACCCTAATCTAGCTACCGTTCTGTACGTTCACTCCAACCCTAATCTAGCTACTGTTCTGTATGTTCACTCCAACCCTAATCTAGCTACCGTTCTGTACGTTCACTCCAACCCTAATCTAGCACACCGGATTTTTAAAAAATTGCTAGTTGATGAGCTGAATCAGGTTAGTTTCAACTGGGGTGTGAGTGAAAACCTACAGGAGGGTATCTTTCCAGGAACATGGTTGGAGTGAAAACCTACAGGAGGGTATCTTTCCAGGAACATGGTTGGAGTGAAAACCTACAGGAGGGTATCTCTCCGGGAACATGGTTGGAGTGAAAACCTACAGGAGGGTATCTCTCCGGGAACATGGTTGGAGTGAAAACCTACAGGAGGGTATCTCTCCGGGAACATGGTTGGAGTGAAAACCTACAGGAGGGCATCTCTCCGGGAACATGGTTGGAGTGAAAACCTACAGGAGGGTATCTCTCCGGGAACATGGTTGGAGTGAAAACCTACAGGAGGGTATCTCTCCGGGAACATGGTTGGAGTGAAAACCTACAGGAGGGTATCTCTCCAGGAACATGGTTGGAGAGAACTGCACCATCTATAGGCATCCTTTTCTCATGCAAAATGACTCACACACAGAGCTTGATCATTTGTGAGTGAGGCTACGTCGTTGGACTGCTTTCATCTGACATATCACAGAAAAACTCATGCAGATACACATCAGTATATATATATATATATATATATATATATACTCAAAAACGGTAGAAAGCCAGATAACGCTGCTGAGTCTCACCCTCCAAATAACAATTAAGACAGTCTACTAAAAGAACATGCTTATCATGAATTAATATCCACATGATCCACTGTCTTCAAACTTGACTAGAATATAGGCACGCTAACCTTTTGATAAATGTATCAAAACAAGGGAACTAAATACCTCACTGGCAATACCGCTGTAAGGGACTGCAGGATTTTCCTCAACACTTTCATATTACAGGTACCTATGTTGTTAATCCTAGATTATTCCTGTAGAAGACAAATGTGAATTACAGCAGATAGATACCTCATTATTTATGAGACAATCGTCAAACAAACGTCTCCTGGACAGATAGGGCTTGCATCCAAAATGGCACACTATTCCCTACACTACTTTGGACCAGAGTCCTATATAGTGCCCTACATTTGACCAGAAGCCTATGGGCACTTTTACTCTGTATAGGGAATAGGGTGCCATTTCAGCCAGGGTCAGAGGTATTAAATATACAGCCTATTGTGCATTTGATTTGGTTTAAGTGGTTCGACATCACGCCCTCCTTATTTGACATCATCAAGTAAATCTGGTTATTACAAAATGAGGAGTGCTGACTGATTGGCTGGCTGACTGGAAATCAAACTGAACTCAGAACCTGGTCTCCTATTCATTAAGCTTGTCAGAGTAGGAGTGCTGATCTAGGATCAGGGTCCCTATTCATTCATTATGATTGAAAAGGCCACACTGATCCTACATCAGCCCTACTACTCTGAGACACTTTGTGAATACAGGGCCTGGTCCTGGGAGGGGTAACATCTTAGAGTAGAGAAACAGCCGAGGGGAGAGAGGAGAGAGAGAGAGAGCAAGGGACGGTCAGGAATGACAATGAATCTCACACTTAGTAGTCAGTCTATCTGGACATTCCTGGTTCATCTGCTAGAACAGAACGGTGCAGCAGAGAGACATCAAATAGAAAACATTCTTCCTATTTAAGTAAAAAGGAGAAGAAATCAAAGGAGAGGAAGATCAAAAGGGAAATGAAGGGCTCCAAGAAAATTGACATCAACTTCTAGCTACCAGGCTATTAGCTTCACGGCTGCTAACGACTAACGCCTGCCTGGCTTTGTTCAGAGCATTCTTCCATCTACCAGTTCCCTGAAGTGGAAGCAGAGAACCACAGAATTAGAATGATCATTCTAATTCAAAAGGATAATTCTTATTCTATGCAGAGAACAACTCCCCCTCCAACAGTGACTGAACTACTGACGGACTCCCTCCCTCCTTGACAAAGTGCCTTCGAGTGCAACTCCTTTCAGAGAAATTTAATTATTTCATTAGGAGCTTTCTATTGAAACAGACAGTAGTATTCTGCCTGCCACCAACTATCTCTAGTACTGTCTTAATACAGTGTAAATAACAGGTTATTATTAACATAATTACATAAACAAAAATAGTATTATTCTAAGAGCGTACTGGACAGAGCACAAATCATGTGTTTTTAACAGGTAGATAAAGAATGTGCGTGGAAATAAACAAATATAACAGACAAAATAGGACTCTTCTTTGAACGTAGGTTTAAAAATAATATTTAAGTAGTATGTACCTTCACATTATGAATCCCTATATGATAAATACTTGGATGAGTGGAGCCAAAAACAGCTCACACAGAGATTGCACTGCACTCATTTGTATGTTTTCTTCAACACAAAGTGCTGCTGGGTTGAGCCGAACTCGGAAGATAGATAACGAGGATAGGAACATAAGGGTGAATCCTAAATTCCACTTTAGATAAATGTTCACTTCCACTTAAGTCAAAATGGTCTCCAATTGACATCAATGCATGATTAGTGAAAATTCGACTGAAGTGGAAGGTAGGAGTCACCCCATCAAGTGGTCTTGTAGGGATATGTGGGCCTCCACTGGGCCGTACTCCTGTGGCTGCTGTGGGGCCCAGTCACATCTCGTATTCATCCGCTGCTCTGCTGGGTCTAGGTCCAGGAGACTGCAGCCTAGCAACCACCAGCAGCAGCAGGGCAGCCAGAGGTTCCTAAAATGTTCCTAGAATAATCATTCTAGAATCTGTACGGTCAGTCTGCAGCGATGCCTTTCTCTCGGAGTTCCTCGGTCACTCTCACCAGGTAAGTGGGGTCTGGGTATCCAAAGCTGTCAGGAGAAATGAACAGAAAACCCTCAGCAGGTCAGAGAGTTGTTGTAATCACAGGAACAGCTAGAGTTCCTTCTAGGAGCAAATGCACGACAATAATCACAATTTAACCCCCAACCACATGCTCAAAACATGGATAGCTTTCTATTGATATAAACTGAAAAATATATTTCTGTTACAGCTCATGAGAACAAACTAAAGCCATGTGATTCTAATTGATTCTATTTGACTTCCATGCAAGCAGTCATCAATAGCTTTTTTCACAAAAATGTAAACATGACTTGTCACATCTCACAAACATACTTAAATCTCCAATAGCCTTCAGTAAAGACATCTGTGTCCATACCAGTGTGGTCCGCCCCATAAGGAGGTCTTGTGGTGGATGTCGTTCCAGGTGATGACATTATGCATTCCTGTGGTCATGGAGGTCCCTATGGTGAAGATGAGGCGCTGTTCGAAGGCCCGGCGGAGCAGGCCCAGGACCCGGTTCCCCTCTGGGCTGTCTGGGAGGTAAGCCACGCGGTCCGTCCCAGGGTACCTCACCCCCGGGTTAGGGTGCTCTGGCTGCAGGATCCAGGCATAATTCAGAGGAATGTTAGAAAAGAACATGAACAATTATATCCACAGAAATGAAGTAAAGTGGTATAGACATTAAATAACATTACTTCAAGCATAGACTGGATTTTATTTAACTAGGCAAGTCAGTTGAGAACAAATCCTTATTTACAATGACGGCCTACACCGGACAACGCTGGGCCAATTGTGCGCCTATGGGACTCCCAATCACAGCCGGTTGTGATACAGCCTGGATACGAACCATTAAAAGATCCAAGCTGGGATTTGTAAACATTGCTGTGAACATGGCCACAAATAAAAATACTAAAAAGAAATGGTTAGCAATGTAAATGATGTATCAGATGTAGGAAAACCCCGAAAAGGTAAAGGGCTAGACCAAAAACCCCGAAAAGGTAAAGGGCTAGACCAAAAACCCCGAAAAGGTAAAGGGCTAGACCAAAAACCCCGAAAAGGTAAAGGGCTAGACCAAAAACCCCGAAAAGGTAAAGGGCTAGACCAAAAACCCCGAAAAGGTAAAGGGCTAGACCAAAAACCCCGAAAAGGTAAAGGGCTAGACCAAAAACCCCGAAAAGGTAAAGGGCTAGACCAAAAACCCCGAAAAGGTAAAGGGCTAGACCAAAAACCCCGAAAAGGTAAAGGGCTAGACCAAAAACCCCGAAAGGTTAAGGGCTAGACCAAAAACCCCGAAAAGGTAAAGGGCTAGACCAAAAACCCCGAAAAGGTAAAGGGCTAGACCAAAAACCCCGAAAGGGTAAAGGGCTAGACCAAAAACCCCGAAAGGGTAAAGGGCTAGACCAAAAACCCCGAAAGGGTAAAGGGCTAGACCAAAAACCCCGAAAGGGTAATGGGCTAGACCAAAAACCCCGAAAGGGTAATGGGCTAGACCAAAAACCCCGAAAGGGTAATGGGCTAGACCAAAAACCCCGAAAGGGTAATGGGCTAGACCAAAAACCCCGAAAGGGTAATGGGCTAGACCAAAAACCCCGAAAGGGTAATGGGCTAGACCAAAAACCCCGAAAGGGTAATGGGCTAGACCGAAAACCCCGAAAAGGTAAAGGGCTAGACCGAAAACCCCGAAAAAGTAAAGGGCTAGACCGAAAACCCCGAAAAGGGTAACGGGCTAGACCGAAAACCCCGAAAGGTAACGGGCTAGACCGAAAACCCCGAAAGGTAACGGGCTAGACCAAAAACCCAGAAAGGTAGTGGGCTAGACAAACACTTCTTACTAGTTCCCATTTCTATACCCTTCCATGCGTCTTTAGTATACACACACACACTCACCGCCTGTAAACCAGGGGGGAAGCTGTAGATGATGCAGATACACCCATAACCCGCGTGTCCTGGCAACTCCAGATCTGGGTCCCTCTCCACCATCATACACCCGGTAGCCGGCTGGTTCCCTATGAGCTGGCCGTACACCTGACGACACACAGGACACGCTCTCTTCACCTTGAAGGCCTGGTCTAGACACAACCGGCAGAATGCGTGGCCGCACCTGGGGGGGGTCAAAGAGGAAGAGAGAGAACACTTTTACTTATAATTTTGAAAACATTACATAGCATCAATAGCAGTGAAGGCTGACACATTTCATGGTTTGGAAAAACCTTGAGAATTACTGAATTACTGAAAAAGTTTCAAATGTAGCTATACCTCTCCAGCGTGGTCCTCTCCACCATGTCACCCATGCAGATGGAACATGAGGTGTAGTCGTCTGCCTCACTGTGGGATTGGTTATGAGAGGAGGCCATCATACTGCAGCTGACCTCCATGTTGTCCTTCTTCCTCTGTCCGAATTCGTTGTGGGACGTGGAGTTGGAGAGGACCACACAGGCCTCTTCCTCCGCTGGCTTCTTATATCTCTGTTGCTGCCTCTGAGAGCGTCTGGGCTGGGGAGGCTGAGGTGGTAGCAGGCTCCCCTCTCCATCCCCCTCCAGGACCCCCAACCCAACGCAGGGCAGCAGGGACCTCTTCCGTTTAGGACCCCCATCCTGTTTGCTCATCTCTTTGCGGGCGCAGCGGCATAAGTCTATGAAGGCCTTGCGGGTCTCGTTGGAGATGGGTCCTTCCTCAATCATCCCGGGTCGTCCCCCAGAAGGGGATCCCTCTACGGGGCGTAGCCGCACTGCACAGCAGCCTCCCCGCTCACCTCGGCGGATGATGCCGGCGCTCAAGCCCTGCTTGTCCTGAAAGTCTATGAGCCAGGGCTGGCCAGCGGCAGCCAGGTAGTCCCACACCGCCTGGGACACCAGCACCTCGTCACTACCCTGCCCCCCGCGCACACTCATCTCATCCGATGAAACTGCATAGGGAAATACGAGAGAAACCATTAGACACATATTCAAGCCTAACATAAAAGGAAAATGTCATGCTAAACTTACTGCACCGGAGGAAAATGTACAGGAAACACAATAGAGAGACTAACATTTCAAATAATGCAGTGAACGTAATTGTTAACATTTGCATGATAAACAATGTTCGAGAATCCCCTGGCGAGTGTGCTGTGGGACTAAGTTCCAGCAAGCAGTGTTGCCATGTTCACTGCAAATTGTCCTACATTGAAAAAAATGTCGAGGGTGAAAATGTATTGTTCGCGGCTTGCGGGTTTTTGGGCTAAATTGCACCTCGGGCACCACGGCATTTCTCTTAAAAATAAATAAATACATTTTATATTTGAGGTTCTTCATACTAACCATCCTTTGCCTTGACAGATTTTTGCACACTAGGCATTCTCTCAACCAGCTTCACCTGGAATACTTTTCCAACAGTGTTGAAGGACTTCCCACATATGCTGAGCACTTTTTTCGCTGCTTTTCCGTCACTCTGCGGTCCAACTCAACCCAAACCATCTCAATTGGGTTGAGGTCGGGTGACTGAAGGCCAGGTCATCGGACACAGCACTCTATCACTCACCTGGAGGTATGTTGAGTAATTGTCCTGATGAAAAACAAATGACAGTCCCACTAAGCCCAAACCAGATGGGATGGCGTGTCGCTGCAGAATGCTGTGATAGTCATGCTGGTTAATTGTACCTTGAATTATCGGTGGGAACCACACATGCAGAGATCTGTTCACCTACTCTGCGTCTCACAAAGACAACAGTTGGAACCAAAAATCTCACATTTGGACTTAGACCAAAGGACAGATTTCCACCTGTCTAATGTTCATTGCACATGTTTCTTGGCCCAAGCAAGTCTCTTCTTATTGCAGTCCCTCCAGGATTCTGCGATACTTCAATCACATAATTCAATGCAAAAATCAACCAATCAGTGCATATTATGCAAGAGCTCACAATTTTGACCAATCCCCGCACTTTTAGAGCATAAAAGAGTCCAATCAAAAGCGGGTTAGTAATTTTGACCAATTACTGCATGGTTACCGTGGAAAAAGGCCCAATTCAACCACAAGTTTTTTTACCCTGGCCTGTCAGCGTGTGAAGAAGATGGCTGATTGTTGATGGCTGACAGGAAGTACAATGACCAGAAATCAATCTCATTTGCCAACAAAAATAACAGTTAAAGACCAATTTCCAAATGTTTTACATGGAAGTGGGGGGAAATTGTTTTGCATTCCGTGCAACGTTGTGCTGGAACACAAGAGAAAGTCGACAATCAACAGTCACTTGGAATCAGCAAAGCGTATGGAAATGTCAGGACAGTTCCCACAGGAGCGGCAGATCACCATGACTGACGTGGTAGCAGGGAAGACTGCAGCAAGCACTGAAAGAATCAAGGTGAGTGGCATTTTACTCAAACTTTTACTCCTCTGACCTTGGCTTTAGTAGGGTGGTCGGCACTCTGCTCTCCCCAGTCTGTCTACGGAGAGCACGGCTCAAAGCACTGAGTGCAATTTGTCAACTTTTCCATTTAAAACTCTGTAAAAATTAATACGGATTACGAAAACACAATCTAACTGTTTATTTTATTTTTAGAAATGGTAATATTGTTTAAAAAGTACCTGGTAGCCATCCCTGGATACCACCACCTACAGGAAAAGTACTTGGGAGAGGAGGTCTACCTGAAGGTGAAGGAAGAACTCAAGCAAAATTTTGCAGGGAAGTCAGTGACAGTCATCATTGATGAAACTCCAGATGTTAAACATAGTCATCGCACCACTTGAAAAGGATACCTCGGGATAATTGTTGCCTACCTCACAGAGACAGTGTTTCTGGAGCAGTGCAAACATTCAACGGTTTCCATGGCGGTGGGGAAATGTCTACAAGATTACAATATCTCCAACGAGGACGTCATTGTCTTTGACACAGACAATGCTGCGTGCATGAAGAAAGCCTACAAAGCTGCACTGCAGTCATTGTTCCCCTCCTCTCTGCACATAACACGCTTGGCTCACAACAATCTGATAGGGAGTGCTTTCTGCAAACCTTTTGATCAGCTGAACGCATTCATGCTAAGTTCACATATGTTTTACCAGTCAGGGGCATGTAAAACAAGTTCTCAGCAGTGCAGTTTGGCATCTACAGTGGGTTCATAGAGATGGAAATACAGGTATGATTTAAATCTACATACCTTGTACATTTGCTTAAATCATTGTCATTTAGATCATTGTAATTATACAGAGAAAGGTGACCTACATTTTTTGGAAGACGCGATGTCATTTCACATTGAGTATAAGTAATATTTCTTATGTTCCTCTTTTTTATTCCTTGTCATTCACAGGTGTGTGGCCGAGGTGCCCCAACAGTCTGTAGAGAAACTCCATGAGATGCTACAAAACCAAGAGCTAGTTCAGTCACTGCAGATTCAACTGAACATCATGACAGACAAGTATAAAGTCATCCTGCAGCTTCTCAACATCTTTCAGAGCAGACATCCCGTGAAAACAAAGATCTTTCACTATTTAGAGGACTTGCAGATGAACATTGTGGCGAACAAATAACTACAGTATGAGGCTTGTTCACACTACTTTGATGCAGTTGACGACTTGCCCTTTGCTGTTGAGGCATACAGCAATGCAGAGGACAAAATGACGAAGTACATGTCAGATGGTCAGCCTGCCATGGAGTTCCCCCAAGAAGTTAGGGTGTTTGATCCACGTCACATTGTGTTTATGGATGATAGTGCCCAGCTACAAGGCTATTCAAGGCTTCAGTAAGGTACCGAGAGATGAACTGGGTGACTACTTGACCAATGTAGGACGAGCAGCACTGAGAGCCACAGTGAGTGGGGTGGTGGATTTGGATATCTTCTGGGATGCACTTCAAGAGAGACTTCCTGTGCTGAGCACCCTGGCCAAACACTACAAGGATGCAGTCTCAAACTCAGCTGATGCTGAGCGAAGCAACAGTATCTACAAGCTTGAGTTGTCCAGCCGTAGGCAATCAACCTCTTAACAACAACCTACGAGCCTTGGGTCTTCATGTACCACAATTAACGACTCCGCAGTGGAGCAATTGATATGGAGGAGGATAGGGAAGATGAAATGAATGATTACGTTGAGATATAGGCCTAGATGAGCTTGGCCCTTGGTCATCCCTCACCTCTCGTTATGTTCAGAAAAAGAAACAGCCCAAAAGATCACTTTGTCTCTAATTATTTTCACGGAAGATGAACTTGAGATTTGTCTTCATTTCAGATTGGACCCTAGGTGTTTCTTTTAACCTAGTTTATGTTTTTTTTTAGTACCTCCAGATTATGGGGGCAATCCCCCATAAGACATTAAATCTCAAGTTCATGTCACATTCAAGTTATGTTGGAACTCTAAGCTAGCTTCCACCCCTTTTTTCCTTCAGAAAAATAGCTGTTTTTCAGTATTTTGGGGCACAGAAATCACAAAACAATGTCGTGAAATCCTGGAGGGACTGTTAGTGTCATTTAGTAGTGGTTTCTTTGCAGTAATTCAATATGTGGGAACTCCTTCAACACTGGAAAAGCACTCCAGGTGAAGCTGGTTGAGAGAATGCCAATAGGGTGCAAAGCTGACATCAAGGGTGGCTACTTTGAAGACTAAAATATATTTTGCTTTGTTTCACACCTTTTTTGGTTACTACATGATTCCATATGTTATTTCATAGTTTTGATGTCTTTACTATTATTCTACAATTTGTTGTTGTTGAAAATAGTAACAATAAAGGAAAAACCTTGAATGTGTAGGTGTGTCCAAACTTTTGACTGGTACTGTATGTATGTGGATATATTTTTATTTCACTGTGACCTGCTGCTGACTACAAGGCAGTGAGCAGACTGAGTGAGTGGTGGAGAGCCAAAAGGATGCGTGGAGAGCGTGCTGCAGCAGGGGCAGCTGAGTCAGAGACAGAGCAGCATGCACACACATAATGACAACTTTCGGTTATTATGGAGACACTCTTTTTCCATAAAACATATTAACGCGACATAACTGATATAATGGTGACAAAGCATTGGAAAAGGACTTCAGGCGCACTAGAGCTCTATAGATAAATTCGCTCAGAGGTGGTTTAATGTAAACTGCATTCTATTGTTGACTTTCCTTATGGATAACCGCATCAAGCGAAGGGTTTTACTCATGCTCAGTTCTAGGGTCTGGAGTTTTACTCATGCTCAGTTCTAGGGTCTGGAGTTTTACTCATGCTCAGTTCTAGGGTCTGGAGCGCTGCGAGGTGGAAATTTGAAATGGAAGTTATGGAACTCCCTCGTGTGCTTGTGTTATGGGGGGTAAAGGTCCACAATGAAAAATTACATTAAAATGTGGAGAATGATGGGCTACATCTGCATCTGTTGGCCATCAAGTAGGCTATTCATTTCTACATGTCATTGCAGGTTACTGTTGCCTACCATTTGATACAATAAATATGTTGAAATTACTATCACTGGAGTCATTGCAAATCCATTTGTGCCACTTGTGTAGCTGGCAAACAGATTTAATAAATAGCCTGTAACTCAGTTTGTTGTTGTAGCCTTGTGTTATGTCCATGAATACATGCATAATGTTTTGTTAATTGGTCACAGCAAATGTATCATTCTTCACATTGTGGATTCTTCCCTGAAATTAGATGTTGGCATATCAGGGGCTATAGGCCACCTGCATCTAGCTCAGTAAACCATGGCAAAGTTGAATTGGAATTATTAACCCAGATTTTAGTCAGAAGCCTGTGTCTATTGAAATAAGTCAATCTCACAAACATGCCATTTATAATGGTTTCTGGTCTCAAAATCTGGCACAATTGCCAGAAAATAAACTAACATTTGCTTTTTGAAGTGCTTCTTGCACAGAGATTGAGATCCTCTGTCCAAGTTGCATCACTCAAACTCGCTTGCAGGATTTATCTATAGTTATACACATGCGCAAACAGGATTTATTTACAATTATAAACTGGGTGGTTTGAGCCCTGAATGCTGATTGGTTGAAAGCCATGGTATATGAGATGTGTACCACGGAAAAGACAAAACGGTACTTTTTACTGTTCTAATTATGCTGGATAACAGTTTATAATAGCAATAAGGCACCTCAGGGGTTTGTGATATATGGCCAATATACCACAGCTGAGGGCCATGTTCCTTAGATGTGGTATATTGGTCCTACTGTATACCACACCTCCTGTGGCGTTATGGCTTAATCATAGCAGTAAAAACAAGTTAAATCAACATCCATTGATGGAATGTTTTTATTTAAACTAGGCAAGTCAGTTAAGAACAAATTCTTATTTACAATGACGGCCTACCCTGGCCAAACCCGGACGACTTTGGGCCAATGGGACTCCCAATCACGGCCGGTTGTGATACAGCCTGGAATCGAACCATGGTCTGTAGTGACACCTCTAGCACTGAGATGCAGTGCCTTAGATTGCTGCGCCACTCAGGAGAGTTTAATAAGGGTGATTTATCTTCACACTTGCAACATTTTTAAACTCGCAATAATTATTATTTATGGGAAACCTCATTATGCTTCTTAGCCTACGTCATTAAAAATTACGCCGATATACCTTCTTAATTCACTCGATAACATTATGGAAAAAAGGTTTACTGGATAAATGTGGGTTTTCAGAAGTCACCGGGCTAGGAATTTTAGCTAGACCTGGCAACCCTGCCAGCATGTTTACACTGAGTGTACAAAACATTAGGAACATGCTCTTTCCATGACAGACTGACCAGGTTAAAACGATTGATGTCACCTGTTAAATCCATTTCAATCCGTGTAGATGAAGGGGAGGAGACATGTTCTAGAAAGATTGTTAAGCCTTTAGACAATTGAGACATGGATTGTGTATGTGTGTTATTCAGAGGGTGAATGGGCAGCTCGGCTTTTCACGGTAAACAGTTCGTATCAAAAATGGACCAGCACCTGTGGAACACTTTCGACACCTTGTAGAGTCCTTGCTCGGACAAATTGAGGCTGTTCTGAGGGCAAAAGTTGTTCCTAATGGAAGATGCTCATAGCTAACCATGTACTGCTCAGACAGGACCACTGCACGCTCCTGCAAGGGCAGACATACATAACATACATGGCTCTGAGCCTGACAGTGCATGGAATGTGTGTACACGAAGTTGTAGTTGTTGTTTAACTTGGCTTTGTTTGGTCTGATGAAACAAAAATACAACTGTTTGGTCATAATGAACATCGTTATATTTGGAGGAAAAACGGGGAGGCTTGCAAGCTAAAGAACACCATCCCGACCGTGAAGTACAGAGGTGGCAGCATCATGTTGTGGGGGTGCTTTGCTGCAGGAGGGACTGGTGCACTTCACAAAATAGATGGCTTCATGAGGGAGGAAAATTATGTGGATATGTTGAAGCAACATCTCAAGACATCAGTCAGGAAGTTAAAGCTTGGTAGCAAATGGGTCTTCCAAATGGACCCAAACATACTTCCAAAGTTGTGGCAAAATGGCTTAAGGACAACAATGTCAAGGTATTGGAGTGGCCATCACAAAGCCCTGACCTCAATCCTATAGAAAATTTGTTGGCAGAACTGAAAAAGCTTGTGCAAGCAAGGAGGCCTACAATCCTGACTCAGTTACACCGGCTCTGTCAGGAGGAATGGGCCAAAATTCACCCAACTTATTGTGGGAAGCTTGTGGAAGGCTACCCAAAAGTTTGACCCAAGTTAAACAATTTAAAGGCAATGCTACCAAATACTAATTGAGTGTATGCAAACTTCTAACCCACTGGGAATGTGATAAAATAAAATAAATAAAAGCTGAAATAATTCACTCTACTATTATTCAGACATATCACATTCTTAAAATAAAGTGGTGATCTAACTGACCTGACAGGGAATTTTTACTAGGGTTAAATGTCAGGAATTGTGAAAAACTGAGTTTAAGTGTATTTGGCTAAGGTGTATGTAAACTTCCCACTTCAACTGTATGCATAGTAGATACAGTCCTTGTTATGAAGTATTTCTGTGTAACAGCTTACGGTTTATTGCTGCAGTGTATTATCACAAGTCTTTCATATTGTGCTATTGGGAGTTCTAGGCCATGACATGATTCAAACTCATTCATGTCTTTTCCCTATTCTGCTCCATCCATTGTAACCTGTATGTGAATATTCCTAATTCCTTTCAGAACCATCCCCATGTAAATCTTCTCCTATGTGTGAACACAAATTCCCTGGGTGTCAACTCACGGGCTGCTTTATTCTCCTCTAACTGGGGGCGGTGTCGGTGAGTCACAACCCAGTAAAATACGTAGAGCCGGGTTGCTCTCTTTCAAACAGTCTCATCTTCTCATTTCATCCAATCCCAATGTAATCTGTGACCTGTACTAGTGTGTTGGAAAAGTGCACAGGAGACAGAGAGACAGTTTCATACATCCCCCTCATAATCAACAGCGGCTTGTGTTCAAGGCAAGCCACTGTTGAATAGAAAACATGTCAAGTGAAATACTGAACTTAATAGCCAACATCAGAAACATCATTAAATGGGATCAGTGAGTTTGGCGACTCTCATATTCTAAATGACTTTTACTTCAGTTCATTAAACTTTAAAATGGAAATCATATAAATGACCCCCCCTACTCTTTACCCAAATCTCTGCCATAACAGTGCACCAATCCAATGCAGTTTGAGTTTACTACCCTACCACAACAATCGTGACATGATGACAAAGTAAGGAGATCTGAGAACCCCACTCATAGTCTATATGCAGCTTCCAATCAGTGCTCCTATGTGGACTGTTAGAGCAAGAATTTAACATGCAGCCAGGTCAAAACGTTAAATTGTTCTCAGAACTGTTAAGTGATGTAATCATTATTTCTGCTGGTACACTGCTGCTATTTCGGCCTATGCTGCGTGGAGAAGGGTAGATTTGCAGCACGCAATTCAGGGAGTTCCTGCACGTGGGAATTCCTGCATCTGTAGGAAAACCCTCTAAACTTCTATTGGTCCATTTTTAGCTAGGACAGAAAGGAAGTGGGGCACTCCATTACAGTAGGTACCATAAAGTTGAATCACGACCGCCAAAAAACCCCACAGAAGAAGGGCCGAGGGCGACAACGGTAGACGGTGTCCTTCACCCCCGTTTGGCGGTCACTAACTAGCAAGCATGTTAGCTCACTGTGCAGCCACACCTCTTGCCTCATGTGTACCGGTCGGAGTGGCTAGCAGGAGGCGGGGGTCTGTCCGGCACTGTTTTCCCGCAGTTCTGTTAATGAAGGTGAGTGCAGGTGTTCGGCAGGCGGGTGCGCAGGTCACTGTCTACCAGTGTCGCCCCGCCTCCCGTTGGCTAGTAAGAGGTCCGGTACATAGCAGCCTGAAGGTGGGTTGTGAAAAACTCAGATAATACCACAGACAGAAGGGGAAATCCAGACACATCACAGGGGGCAATAAAGCTGAAGCATCAGTTTAGAATGTGCTCACTACCAATACAGGGCACTAAGTTATAAAGACTTGTCGCTTACGTTTTTTACATTTTTAAATGGCATTGTTAGGAGTGCAATGTCGAATTGAGTTTGGGAACATATGCACTTCAAAGGAGGCGTTCCCTAACGGAAATCTGAAAATACATGCTACAATGCGCCAATAGGATCTCGCAAACTCCTGCTTAGCCTTGCCCACCTCCTTGCTTGATCTGCCCACTATGCTTCATTGCTCCCACTATAAAAACGACACATTAACTATCTTATATTAGTTATAAATATCTTTGATAATACTTTTATTTCCCTTTTGACACACTATTTGTTTTGCATGAGAAAATGAGAGCCAGCGGCAAATTATTCGCCAAAGCAAGGTTCATGCACTGCTAGACAACAGACCTGTTAGAATACCGCTAATCGCAAACCGTTACAAAGTAACAACTGTGAAGCTAACGTGTTTGTTTCCATATGGAGCGCGTGTGTTTAGTGTCAGTAGTCGCAGCACACCTCAAAGCTACAACAGGCTGGCAGACAGTAGTTATCGCGACACTGCTGAAAGGAACGCTCTTCTGAAATGCAGACTGAGTAAACAAAGGAAACTGCGCCTACCTCAATCCGATCCTCTGTCCATCAACACGTTTAGCTGTTAGCAATATTTTACCTCTGACAGTCGTATGAAACAAGTGTAAATAAATATGATTTTAGATGGTTACCTTGCGATCCCATATATTCCCTTCAATCGAGAAAATATCCCCCTGTTGAACACAGAGAAAAACTGAAGTAGTAAACATTGACACACGTCAGATTACATTCGCATACTTTAGAAATCAGCAGCGAGGAACCAAACGATTCTGTTCAAATTCCTAAGTGGCACGTCCATAATAATTTTACTAAAGAGAATGCGGCGTGGGGTAAATTGTCTCACCTTTTGCCGTAGCTGTCAGATGAGTTTTAGAGATTATGGAACTAGCTACACCATCTTCCATTGGACGAGGCCTGAAAATCGTGTACTGCGGTGGATATGTTGAGAAGTATTTTGTAGTCAAGACATACTTGATATCCACTCTAAGCTATCCGTAACGTTAGCTAACAATTCATCCGAGTCCCCTTCTCGCTCGCTACTGGAGTTTGTCTTGCTATTTCCACGTCCTTGAGACAGACTACTACAACATCAACCCCCACTTACACACTAGGCTACGATTCCACGTTAGCTGTTTCATTCGGCTTGTGACAGCTGCGTACTCAAGACAAATACTTACAGAAATTGTTTGCACTTTCAACCATGTCTTAGCCTTTAAAGTCCATGGCCGTGTTTGAGAGCATCACGTCCATGATGCATTGTGGGTAAATGGTGAACGATTGACTGATCTACAAATAATAATGAGTAGTTTTTTTATGAAGCAAGGTTATTTGTAGACCAGTCAGTCGGTAGTCTTCTGCAATGTCGGTCCAGCTCAATGTCTGACAGTTTAATGACGAGACAATCATAAGCAGGAAGTTCGTCATAAGAACCCTCTGTGACGGGTAAAAAAAACATTTAGGCAAGGATGTGATCGGACTGAAAAACAGTAAAGACATTACAAATGTCATATTATATATATATATATATATATATATACGATGTACAAATAGTTAAAGGACACAAGATAAAATAAATAAGCATAAATATGGGTTGTATTTACAATGGTGTTTGTTCTTCACTGGTTGCCCTTTTCTCGTGGCAACAGGTCACAAATCTTGCTGCTGTGATGGCACACTGTGGAATTTCACCCAGTAGATATGGGAGTTTTTCAAAATTGGATTTGTTTTCGAATTCTTTGTGGATCTGTGTGATCTGGGGGAAATATGTTTCTCTAATATGGTCATACATTGGGCAGGAGGTTAGGAAGTGCAGCTCAGTTTCCACCTCATTTTGTGGGCAGTGATTCTCTCTCTCAAAGAATACACAACATTCTTAAAGAAAATAATGTGCTTTTTACTCCATACATTTTCCTTGACACCCAAAAGTACTCTTTACATTTTGAAAGCTTAGCAGGACAGGAAAATGGTCCAATTCACACATGTATCAAGAGAACATCCCTGGTCATCCCCACTGCCACTGATCTGGCAGACTCAATAAACACAAATACTTCATTTGTAAATTATGTCCGAGTGTTGGAGTGTGCCCTTGGCTATCTGTAAATTTTAAAAACAAGTAAATTGTGCCGTTTGGTTTGCCTAATATAAGTAATTTTAAATTATTTATACTTTTACTTTTGATACTTAAGTATATTTTTGCAATTACATTTACTTTTGATACTTAAGTATATTTCAAACCAAATACTTTTAGACTTTTACTCAAGTAGTATTTTACTGGGGGACTTTCAATTTTACTTGAGTCAGGTAGGATAAAGGAGGTAAGGCAATAAATAGGCCAATAGTGGCAAAGTAAATACAATATAGCAATTAAACACTGGAATGGTAGATGTGTAGAAGATGAATCTGCAAGTACAAATACTGGGGTGCAAAGGGGCAAGATAAATAAATAAATACAGTATGGGGATGAGGTAGTTAGATGGGCTATTTACAGATGGGCTATGTACAGGTGCAGTGATCTGTGAGCTGCTCTGACAGCTAGTGCTTAAAGCTAGTGAGGGAGATATGAGTCTCCAGCTTCAGTAATTTTTACAGTTTGTTCCAGTCATTGGCAGCAAAGAACAGGAAAGAAAGGCGGCCAAAGGAAGAATTGGCTTTGGGGGTGACTAGTCAAATCAAATCAAATCTATTTATATAGACCTTCTTACATCAGCTGATATCTCAAAGTGCTGTACAGAAACACAGCCTAAAACCCCAAACAGCAAGCAATGCAGGTGTAGAAGCACGGTGGCTAGGAAAACTCCCTAGAAAGGCCAAAACCTAGGAAGAAACCCAGAGAGGAACCAAGCTATGAGGGGTTGCCAGTCCTCTTCTGGCTGTGCAGGGTGGAGATCATAACAGAACATGGCCAAGATGTTCATAAATGACCAGCATGGTCAAATAATAATAATCACAGTAGTTGTCGAGGGTGCAGCAATCAGCACCTCAGGAGTAAATGTCAGTTGGCTTTTCATAGCCGATTATTAAGAGTATCTCTTTGCATGAATGTGATAATGCAGGGTGTTGAAAGATGCTAAAGCAAACAACCAAAAAAAACACCAAGAAAAACAACCAAATCTATAAAGGTGTCTGCATGGAGAGAGTCTCTTCCATGAATAGGGAAGTGGTGTATTTATCCTGGGAGACACCGGGCCCAGGTGCTTCCCATGTAGCTGACGACCCTCCCAACTCCGCCCACCAGCATCCTAATAAGGAAATAACAAAGAGAGAATACGGCAGACTGAGTGGGAGGGTCGTCACAGTTCTCATGATCATTGCAGCTCCACGAGGTGAGATCTTGCATGGAGCCCCAGCCCGAGGGAGATCGACAGTTCTTTTGTGTTTCTTACATTTGCGAATAATCGCACCAACTGTTGTCACCTTCTCACCAAGCTGCTTGGCAATGGTTTTGTAGCCCATTCCAGCCTTGTGTAGGTCTACAATCTTGTCCCTGACATCCTTGGAGAGCTCTTTGGTCTTGGCCATGGTGGAGAGTTTGGAATCTGATTGATTGATTGCTTCTGTGGACAGGTATTTCTGGCTCCTTTTATACAGGTAACAAACTGAGATTAGGAGCACTCCCTTTAAGAGTGTGCTCCTAATCTCAGCTCGTTACCTGTATAAAAGACACTTTGGGAGCCAGAAATATTTCTGATTGAGAGGGGGTCAAATACTTATTTCCCTCAATGCAAATAATGTATAACATTTTTGACATGCGTTTTTCTGGATTTTTGTTGTTGTTATTCTGTCTCTCACTGCTCAAATAAACTTGCCATTAAAATTATCGACTGATAATTTCTTTGTCAGTGGGCAAACGTACAAAATCAGCAGAGGATCAAATACTTTTTTCCCTCACTGTACCTGCTGGAGCGCGTGCTACGGGTGGGTGCTGAGATAAGGTGGGGCTTTACCTAGCAGAGACTTGTAGATGACCTGGAGTCAGTGGGTTTGGCGACGAATATGAAGCGAGGGCCAGCCAACGAGAGCGTACAGGTCACAGTGGTGGGTAGTATATGGAGCTTTGGTGACAAAACGGATGGCACTGTGATAGACTGCATCCAATTTGTTGAGTAGAGTGCTGGAGGCTATTTTGTAAATGACATCGCCGAAGACGAGGATCGGTTGGATGGTCAGTTTTACAAGAGTATGTTGGCAGCATGAGTGAAGGATGCTTTGTTGTGAAATAGGAAGCCGATTCTAGATTTAATTTTGGATTGGAGATGCTTTATGTGAGTCTGGAAGGAAAGTTTACAGTCTAACCAGACACCGAGGTATTTGTAGTTGTCCACATATTCTAAGTCAGAACCGTCCAGAGTAGTGATGCTGGACGGGTGGGCAGGTGCTGGCAGAGATCGGTTGAAGAGCATGCATTTAGTTTTACTTGCATTCAAGAGCAGGTGGAGGCCACGGAATGAGAGTTGTATGGCATCGAAGTTCGTCTGGAGGTTAGTTAACACAGTGTCCAAAGAAGGGCCAGAGGAATGCAGAATGGTGTCGTCTGAGTAGAGGTGGATCAGAGAATCACCAGCAGCAAGAGCAACATCATTGATGTATACAGAAAAGTGAGTCGGCTCGAGAATTAAACCCTGTGGCACACCCATAGAGACTGTCAGAGGTCCGGACTACAGTCCGTTGGTCAAGATTGTCTAGCTCGGCTGATTTATAGGGGTCCAGATTTTGCAGCTCTTTCAGAACATCAGCTATCTGGATTTGGGTAAAGGAGAAATGGGGGAGGCTTTGGCGGGTTGCTGTGGGGGGTGGGGGGCTCTTGATTGGGGAAGGGGTAGCCAGGTGGAAAGCATGGCCAACTGTAGAAAAATGCTTATTCAAATTATCAATTATATAATGGATGTATCAGTGGTGACAGTGTTTCCTAACCTCAGAGCAGTGGGCAGCTGGGAGGAGGTGCTCTTGTTCTCCATGGACTTTACAGTGTCCCAGAACTTTGAGATTATGCTACAGGATGCAAATTTCTGCTTGAAAAAGCTAGCCTTTAGCTTTCCTAACTGCCTGTGTATATTGGTTCCTAACTTCCCTGAAAAGTTGCATATCACGGGGGTTCTTCGATGCTAAATTGGAATGGAAATGGCGCCACACCAAACTGGAAGTCTTCCGACTAGCTTGGAAAGACAGTACCGTGCTGTACCGAAGAGCCCTTACTGCTGCTCGATCATCCTATTGTTCTAACTTAATTGAGGAAAATAAGAACAATCCAAAAATCCTTTTTGATACTGTCGCAAAGCTAACTAAAAAGCAGCATTCCCCAAGAGAGGATGACTTTCACTTTAGCAGTGATAAATTCATGAACTTCTTTGAGGAAAAGATTATGATTATTAGAAAACAAATTACGGACTCCCCTTTAAATCTGCTTATTCCTTCAAAGCTCAGTTGTCCTGAGTCTGCAAAACTCTGCCAGGACCTAGGATCAAGAGAGACGCTCAAGTGTTTTAGTACTATATCTCTTGACACAATGATGAAAATAATCATGGCCTCTAAACCTTCAAGCTGCATACTGGAGCCTATTCCAACTAAACTACTGAAAGAGCTGCTTCCTGTGCTTGGCCCTCCTATGTTGAACATAATAAACGGCTCTCTATCCACCAGATGTGTACCAAACTCACTGAAAGTGGCAGTAATAAAGCCTCTCTTGAAAAAGCCAAACCTTGACCCAAAAAAATATCGGCCTATATCGAATCTTCCATTCCTATAATATAATAATAATTCCTCTTAAAATTTTTTGAAAAGGCTGTTGCGCAGCAACTCACTGCCTTCCTGATGTATGCGAAATGCTTCAGCCTGGTTTTAGACCCCATCATAGCACTGAGACGGCACTTGTGAAGGTGGTAAATTACATTTTAATGGCATCGGACCGAGGCTCTGCATCTGTCCTCGTGCTCCTAGACCTTAGTGCTGCTTTTGATACCATCGATCACCACATTCTTTTGGAGAGATTGGAAACCCAAATTGGTCTACACGGACAAGTTCTGGCCTGGTTTAGATCTTATCTGTCGGAAAGATATCAGTTTGTCTCTGTGAATGGTTTGTCCTCTGACAAATCAACTGTAAATTTTGGTGTTCCTCAAGGTTCCGTTTTAGGACCACTATTGTTTTCACTATATATTTTACCTCTTGGGGACGTTATTTGAAAACATAATGTTAACTTTCACTGCTATGCGGATGACACACAGCTGTACATTTCAATGAAACATGGTGAAGCCCCAAAATTGCCCTTGCTAGAAGCATGTGTTTCAGACATAAGGAAATGGATGGCTGCAAACGTTCTACTTTTATACTCGGAAAAAAAACAGAGATGCTTGTTCTAGGTCCCAAGAAACAAAGAGATCTTCTGTTGAATCTGACAATGAATCTTAATGGTTGTACAGTCGTCTGAAATAAAACTGTGAAGGACCTCTGCGTTACTCTGGACCCTGATCTCTCTTTTGAAGAACATATAAAGACCATTTCAAGGACAGCTTTTTTCCATCTGCGTAACATTGCAAAAATCAGAAACTTTCTGTCCAAAAATGATGCAGAAAAATTAATCCATGCTTTTGTCACTTTTAGGTTAGACTACTGCAATGCTCTACTTTCCGGCTACCCGGATAAAGCACTAAATAAACTTCAGTTAGTGCTAAATACGGCTGCTAGAATCCTGACTAGAACCAAAAAATGTGATCATATTACTCCAGTGCTAGCCTCTCTACACTGGCTTCCTGTCAAAGCAAGGGCTGATTTCAAGGTTTTACTGCTAACCTACAAAGCATTACATGGGCTTGCTCCTACCTATCTCTCTGATTTGGTCCTGCCGTACATACCTACACAAGACGCAGACCTCCTAATTGTCCCTAGAATTTCTAAGCAAACAGCTGGAGGCAGGGCTTTCTCCTATAGAGCTCCTACCCATGTCAGAGACGCAAACTCGGTCTCAACCTTTGTCTTTACTGAAGACTCATCTCTTCAGTGGGTCATATGATTGAGTGTAGTCTGGCCCAGGAGTGGGAAGGTGAACGGAAAGGCTCTGGAGCAACGAAGCGCCCTTGCTGTCTCTGCCTGGCCGGTTCCCCTCTTTCCACTGGGATTCTCTGCCTCTAACCCTATTACGGGGCTGAGTCACTGGCTTACTGGAGCTCACTCATGCCGTCCCTGGAAGGGGTGCGTCACCTGAGTGGGTTGATTCACTGTTGTGGTCATCCTGTCTGGGTTGGTACCCCCCTAGTGGTGTGGGAGCTGTGCTTTGGCAAAGTGGGTGGGGTTACATCCTTCCTGTTTGGCCCTGTCCGGGGGTATCCTCGGATGGGGCCACAGTGTCTCCTGACCCCTCCTGTCTCAGCCTCCAGTATTTATGCTGCAGTAGTTTATGTGTCGGGGGGCTAGGGTCAGTTTGTTATATCTGGAGTACTTCTCCTGTCCTATTCGGTGTCCTGTGTGAATCTAAGTGTGCATTCTCTAATTCTCTCCTTCTCTCTTTCTTTCTCTCTCTCGGAGGACCTGAGCCCTAGGACCATGCCCCAGGACTACCTGACATGATGACTCCTTGCTGTCCCCAGTCCACCTGACCGTGCTGCTGCTCCAGTTTCAACTCTTCTGCCTTATTATTATTCGACCATGCTGGTCATTTATGAACATTTGAACATCTTGGCCATGTTCTGTTATAATCTCCACCCGGCACAGCCAGAAGAGGACTGGCCACCCCACATAGCCTGGTTCCTCTCTAGGTTTCTTCCTAGGTTTTGCCCTTTCTAGGGAGTTTTTCCTAGCCACCGTGCTTCTACACCTGCATTGCTTGCTGTTTGGGGTTTTAGGCTGGGTTTCTGTACAGCACTTTGAGATATCAGCTGATGTACGAAGGGCTATATAAATACATTTGATTTGATTTAATGTAGAATGCCACTGGATGTTTTTGTGCTGGTCAAGGGCAGTCAGTTCTGGAGAGAACCAAGGGCTATATCTGTTCCTGGTTCTACATTTTTTGAATGGGGCATGCTTATTTAAGATGGTGAGGAAGGCACTTTTAAAGAATAACCAGGAATCCTCTACTGATGGGATGTGGTCAAAATCCTTCCAGGATACCCGGGCAAGGTCGATTACAAAGGCCTGCTGAGGGGTGGTCGTTTGACTGCAGACCCATTAAGGATGCAGGCAATGAGGCAGTGATCGCTGAGATCTTGGTTGAAAACAGCAGAGGTGTATTTGGAGGGAAAGTTGGTTAGGATGATATCTATGAGGGTGGCCGTGTTTATGGATTTGGGGTTGTACCTCGTGGGTTCACTGATAATTTGTGTGAGATTGAGGGCATCAAGCTTAGATTGTAGGATGGCTGGGGTTTTTAGCATGTTCCAGTTTAGGTCACCTAGCAGCACGAGCTCTGAAGATAGATGGGGGGCAATCAATTCACATATGGTGTCCAGGGCACAGCTTGGGGCAGAGGGTGGTCTATAGCAAGCGGCAACGGTGAGAGACTTGTTTCTGGAAAGGTGGATTTTTAAAAGTAGAAGCTCAAATTGTTTGGGTACAGTCCTGGATAGTAAGACCGAACTCAGCAGGCTATCTCTGCAGTAGATTGCAATACCGCCCCCTTTGGCAGTTCTATCTTGTCGGAAAATGTTATAGTTAGGGATGGAAATTCAGGGGGTTTTGGTGTTCTTCCTAAGACAGGATTCAGACACGGCTAGGACATCCAGGTTGGCAGAGGTGGTAAAACAGTGAATAAAACAAACTTAGGGAGGAGGCTTCTAATGTTAACATGCATGAAACCAAGGCTTTTACAGTTACAGAAGTCAACAAATGAGAGCACCTGGGGAGTAGGAGTGGAGCTAGGCACTGCAGGGCCTGGATTAACCTCTACATCACCAGTGGAACAGAGGAGGAGTAGGATAAGGGTACGGCTAAAGGCTATCAGAACTGGTCGTCTAGTACGTTCGGAACAAAGAGTAAAAGGAGCAGGTTTCTGGGCGCAGTAGAATAGATTCAAGGCATAATGTACAGACAAAGGTATAGTAGGATGTGAGTACATTGGAGGTAAACCTAAGCATTGAGTAATGATGGGAGAGATAGTCTCTAGAGACGTTTAAACCAGGTGATGTCACCGCATATGTGGGAGGTGAAACTAAATGGTTGGTTAAGGCATATTGAGGAGGGCTAGAGGCTCTACAGTGAAATAAGACAATAATCACTAACCAGCACAGTAATGGACAAGGCATATTGATATCTGAAAGAGGCATGCATAGCCGAGTGTTCATATGGGTCCAGTGAGCTGTTGGGCTGGCTGGAGACTCAGCGATTCAGACAGCTAGCAGGCCGGGGCTAGCAAGCTAGCAGAAGGGCCTTAGAGGGACGTCTCGATGGAGGAATGTCTGTTTTAGCCTGTTTTCGTCTGTTTTAGCTCATGACCTAAGGCACATGCACAATATGGAAGTATATGCATGCAATACATGCATACTAACCAGTCTTGCAGGCGTTTACATGGTTTTGCCTAATGTCAGGTGATTGAAATTTCAACGGCAGTCCCAGTGCTCTAAAAAAGTAGGGCCAATAATACTTAACTGTGTCTATTTATTCTCAAATGTCAACTAGCTAAAGGATCAAACGCTCAGACAACTGTTAAGAGTAAGTTAAAATGTAATTTTATTCAATATTTTGGCTTGTCGGGGACTTTCCAAGTTTTGCAATGCTTTGTTTCAGACATGTATACCAAGAATTGGTATCACAGTCGGATTTAGGCAAGGTGGTAGCCAGCCATGGGGCCCAAAGTTTCCACCACCTGGTGCAGCAAGGGCCCACCTCGTAATGAATCTTACCAGACAAACGTTATTACAAAAACTTGAATCTAAAGTTAGTTTTAGGTTAATCTCTTATGGAAAAACTACCACAGGAGGTTGGTGGCACCTTAATTGGTGAGGATGGGCTCGTGGTAATCGCTGGAGTCATCTGTGGAATGATATAAACTACATCAAACATGGTTTCAGCCATTATTATATGCCGCCTCTCCTGCTGAAACTATGTAAACATAAATGGTACTGACCAATTACACAATACTTTAGTTCTGGGTTAAACCGATATTAGGGTAGTCGTTTGTGGGTGGGTATAATTTGTGGAACATTCAAACAGGAAACTGCTCCAAAAACTTAAAGTACAAGGTTGCCAACAAACAAAGCATACAAAGTAGCATGATCAATTTAACTAGAATAGGCATCAACTCACCACGTAGCTTGTTCTTAATGTTTGTCCATGGGCTACCATAGTGAGGACAGACATTTTCCAGAATAAAGTGGTAAGTTAAAAACTTAATGAAATAGCCCACTCCCTACCTGGTATCTTATTCTGCCGCTATACAACTTTATATGCGTTATTTGTTGACAACCTTGTTATTTACAAAGTTTTTGGAACAGATTCCTATTGGAACGTTCCACAAACTATACCCACCCGCAGTTTGTCGCTGTATTCTAATTCCAAGAGGGTTATTTGCATAAATCCGGAAGTTGAGTCAGTTATTTGTTGCAGCCAGGCGTTCTGGTACTTGTAGTTCTTTTTTACACCCATCTTAGATCTACACTCCTATCACAGTAAGTATTTCTCGTCACTATCTGTCCACATCTAACTTAGAATTGTGTGCCATTATATGTGTTAGTTATCGTAAATAGATATTCTGAAGTTTGGTATTACTGAGGAATTCACATTTTATGGTTATCATCTCGTATGATTTCGCTAGCAAGCTAACTAACAGCGCCAGTCTCTTGTCTCGAAACCAACGTGAGCTAGCTATGTTTCTTTTAGCTAGTTTCCAAATAACATTTGTACATAATACACTAAACATTCCATACGGTGTGAGATGGCCATCTACTTAAATGTGCAACAAGAGTGTGTGAATAAAGTCAGATAGCTAATTATCAAACAAACAAGTCAAGTTGTTAACAAGCCAGCCAGTTGGATAGCTAGCTAGCTAGCTAAATCAGTAGTTTGCCCCCATACCTTGTATTGCATCATGTAATTCTAGGTTATATTCCAGGCAGTTCTAACAGTTTGAATTTGGAAGACCTCAAGTTACTGTACTGTCATATCGTGTTCATGTACGACACAGTTACTTGTACTGTAGCTCAAGTTACACCGTTTAGTAGTTCCATATTTCAAAGCTTGTCATGTCTTGGCCCATCCAAACACATCTTAGCCAAACCTGTTACCCATTTCAGTCACATTTAGTTATTATTACACCCTTTACTCTGACCAGAGGTTTTGCTATTGAATGACTAACGTTACCTGCCTGGCTTTCCACATAGCTGTCTTTGCAAGACTAGCTAATAACCTCTAAATTGCTTATGTTTGTTTAAATTGACCAATAATTTTGTGTGGATGCTAGGTTTTTGTCTTCACTAGAAGGGTTGGTGGTGGTCGACCACACATTTTACAAGTAGGGGAATTGCTACTGTTGCTCATAAGACAGAATTGACTGATAATATTTCTGTTGATTCTTGTTTTTTTGTGAAACTACACAACCAAATTGACTCCAAATGTTGTTGTTGACAGACATGCCAGGTGAAACCACCACAGAGACAGTCCCAGCAATGGAGCTGCAACAGTCCCAGGCAGAGACCGGTTAGGATCTAATTTATATTTCTCAATGTGTCTGTACAGTTCTCGAGGCTGTGTCTTGACCTGGCATGATATGTTTTTCCACATATGGGGTCCAGGAACTCAACAGCAAAATTACTAAACAATTGGTTTCTCCTCAATATGGCATTTCTTTACTCTGATCATACTGGACCAAACCTTGTGTGCGTAATCTCATGTAACCTCTAACATAGAATCCAACAGGGTTTGTTTTGGTTTCCTGGACTCTGAAACATTACTTTATGAGGTTTCTTTCTACTGTACTCACCTGCACTGTATGAGTTTTGTCTTGGGACTGGGAATGGACAAACTAATACGCCATGATACTTTTTCTTGTGGTGTCTTGCATGGAACATAATCTGTCTCCAAAAAACAGACTGCAAAATGTCTGGCGAATACCTATTCAAAAAGGCAATGAGAAAGCATAGTGATGTCCTCACGAATTACAGTTTTCAGAATCTGAGCTATTAAATTAAATTTACCGGGAAGAAATATTTGCTAAATTACTGGATTCTCTTTTATTTTCAATGGACAATGTGCTATGTGCTTGGATTACCAGTGGTCATTATCCATTCACAATAGTGTAGGCCTAATGTTAAATATAATCTGTAATATTTATTGTAAAATGGCTTGTGAATCACCAATCTACTGGACCTGTTCATGCTAAATGAAAATGCTCAACTCAAAGGTTCCTCAACTGCTCTACATTCAGCTACATCTTTCATCAATCTTACTTTCCGTACATTTTCTGGCTGATCTAGCTGAAATAGTACACAAGGTAAAGCATGTTTGTTTAATTTCCTCCTTCACTTTCTTCCCTTATGATGAGTAGTTATCACATCTTTTGAACGATAAGCCTAATTGACCCTTTATTTAGTGCTTGTTTCTTCAGTCTGTGTACTGAAAGGTGATGGGTCCCAAGGTGTTTCACTTGAATGCGGGGCACTGCATGATAAGACTGGTAGGGGAATACAAATATTCATTATCTCTGTCACAAACACTCTCTCAAAAACTCATGGTTTATACTGTCACCGATTACACTCACATTGGGCTCATCATGCACAACTTGGCGGTCTACATTTGGCCCTTCTTCTGTGTGTAGAAACAGTACATGTATTGTGGTTCCATTAGTACATGTTTTAGGAGTTGTTGTTTCTCAACAGGAGTATTGGTTTCTCCAATTTCTTGTTAAGATGAATTTGGACTAAATTCAGCCCCAGTTTTGATTCGCATATGGTTATTTTTAAGGAGAGAGACTCTCACTCCATCGTTTGGAACAGTATCCCGCTTCACATTTAAAATATAAAAAAATCCCAACAAGGGTTGCAGCTTTTAATGTCGCTGTGACTCCCCCCTACTCTTTCTACTTCCCCCTTCTACTCCTACTCTTTTCCTGGATTCCCAGTGTTGAGATTCGATGGGAGTTGTATCGACAAACCAGTTTCACTACTTGAGGTTACCAAGGAAATGGCTGATCCAAACCCCACTGTAGCTGCCGAAGCAGTTCAAGATTACACTGAGAAGGTTAAGGACAAGCTGAATGAAGAAGAGATTGTAAACCCTGTTAAAGAAGAACCAACAACCCAAGACCAACCTACTGGTGTGCCAGAGGAAGACCGAGGGACCGCTGAGGAAGATGTGCCAAAGGTTGCTGTTGAAGAACAAGTTAGGCAAGTAGTGCCAGTTCCTGAAGCCACCACGGAAGAGCAAGAAACTGCTTCAGAATATCTGACGCCACCTGAAGTGGTTGAAGCCCCTGAGGTTGTGGGCGTTGCAGTCCAACAAAACGAAAAGGCCAGTCAGAGCGAGGAACCCAAGGTGAAGGTCCAGACTAATGATGTTAATGGTCATTCCAGGTCATTTGCTATTCATTCAGGTGGGTTATATTTATTACAACTTAATGACAACTGTCCCTCTACGTGCTTTTCTTTTGCCAATTTGGTTGGTTAAAATGTTTAAGTGGTGTTTCCCCTTTAGCACTAAGGAATCGGCAATGTTCTTTCTGAAAGGGTCACCTTTTTTGGTCTAAACTTGGGACTTTCAATGATCACCAACTACACAATTTCTAAATGTATTGAATGACACCGTCCCCCATTGTAAATCACCTGAACCATCAGTCAGGTTTTTGACAGGGTAGTCTTGACTACTGTACTGTGGCTGCCGTGGGTCTGTCTTTTAGGAAATGTATAACACCTTTTAGAAGCTGGTTGTCCTTGCTAGTAGTTTGCTGAGTAGTTTGTGTTGCAGTGCACAACAATCTGTATGTACCTCCATGTTTTTTGCCTGTGCTTTTTATTTTTTACTGTTGTGAGTTAAGTGCATCTAATATGCATTGCCACAGAAACCACTCCCTTTGCCACTCCTACCCCAAAAGCCTTTTGTGAACTAACACTCACACTTAACCCCCCCCTTACAAGCTCTGACTCTACATCTACTAAATGTGAATATTGTAGTTCTTGAGATTGAACATTCTCTTATGATGTTGTCAATCGCTGTATAGTGTGACAATGTTTTTGCACCGACTAGTTGGATTTTGTCCTTGACATTTGTATTGATTATGGATCCCTGTTAGTCTACTAGGGCGAACATTAAACATTCTCTTATGACATTGTCACTGTCGTCCAAATCCAACTGACATCCTGTCTTCCCTTTACTCTGCTTCCAAGGTGCTCTATTCCTTTACCCTGTGCTCTTCTACCAGACCCCCTAGCCCCCTAAACTGACAAGACTTTAAGTGGGACCACGCCTCCTCTCCTCTTCTCCCAAAGCTGTGCCTTCTTTCGACACCAAGTGCCCATCTCCAACCAACCCTACCTCCGCTCCTAAGTCCCTCGCCACTCTTCACTGCTCCTCCACTACCCCCTCTTCACCCTTTGCTTCGCCCCCTGTCGGCTCTCATTTTGGTGGTAAGGACCAGGCCACCCCACAACCCACGGTAATAAAATCTGGGGAGCCAGGGAATACTGAGAGGTTTACTAGGTCTAATGTTCTTCTAAACCTGTCCCTCTGGCCGACGCTGCCAACTGAATCTAACAATATTGCGCTGTTACCTGAAGCTCTACTACCAGCCAACTCTAACCCCACTGCCCCAGTTAATGCCAGACCATTGCCACCCACCATGTCTGAGAGGGCCCCAGACACCACTGGTGCAGCTTCACACATTCACAAACCCCCTGCTATTCCTATCCTCACCGGAACTATCCTCTGCCTCGTACGTTCAGCAAGTGGATGTCACTGCCGCCACCCTCCTAACTGAAGACGCTGTCCTCTTTTCCCCAGCACCTCCTGACATAGCTGTAGTAGCCTCCAAGTCTATTGTCCATCCAGAGAATTCCAAAACCACAACCTACTGCCTTTCCAGTTCAGGTCTCATTGTCAGAAGTGACGGCTGTTCCATTGGCTACGTTGCCTGTTAAAGCCCTTTCTCTTTTTAAAGTGTTTTGCGAACATGCTGCTATTGCACCTATGTCATTCTCCACTGCTTTGCCCCCTCTGAGAGCTACGGAAGGTCAAGCAAAGCCCGAGCTGCATAAGGCTACAGCTGTATCTGCTGAGGCTTCTGTTGTGAAGAATTAACTGCCCTGTGAGTCTGCAGCAGTTGACGACAGAGCTGAAGAGGTGTCCGTAGACGTGGCTGCTGAAGAACCAGCTGAGAAGCAGGTTGATATGCCGGCTGCTGCCTCTGTTGCCTCTCTCCAAACTTCTGCTACTGAGCCTCCTGCTGTTGAAAATACTCCCACCACTCTACACCAGTTTTCTCCATTTGATAAGGAAACTCCTTACTACACCCCCGCTGGTGTGGAGGTATTTGTCTCTCCTAAACCACCAGCACCTCGAGCATCTTTTCCCAGGCTGTCCCCTGTCCATGTCACCCCTCTGATTCCACTAGACGAACCTGATGGCAGCTCACCCGTATTCCCCTGTTGACCCACACCAGTGGAGTCTCCCCCTCCCGTCACCTCCATCTTTATCACTGAACCCTGTGGCTGGGCGGTATACTGTATTTTATGATATACTTACCTTCTATACCGGTATTTGAATGTTTTTGTTTGTTTAATGTGATACGCCATGTGTAATGTAAATTTTTATAGTTTTAGAGTCATCTCTCTCCACTCTTTGTCTCCGTGCCACTTTCCACATAGACCTAGCCACACCCCTTTCACTCAAGGGGCGCATTTGATGTTCCTCAACCACGGGACACTTTAGTCTGCATGGTCAATGCAGCACATGCAACAATGCTGTTTTCTATTTGCTTCTTAATATAAATCCACTAGAGTTCTATAATGACACTATTAGTTTGTGTTTCTTATATCAGCAAGTTTATTTTCTTAGCGAAGTAGCTTGAGAGAACCCTGAATCTTATAGGGTGAGAAACACTTAATTGTTCCTACCCTGCCACTATTGTCATCTCAAACACTGTTCAATGCTAATAAATGTATTGAATAGTAAGAGCAAACGTTTTAGCTAGCTAATACAGCCTGATTAATACCAGTGATGGTGTAGACCTGATTCAGCATGTTTGTGCAACATTATCTTCTAAATCAAATAGGAAAATGCAAAGCAACAATATGAAACTGTACTTTTTACTCCATAAATTTTCCCTACAGGAAGTAGCATTTTGAATGCATAGCAGGACAGTAAAAACATGCAATGTAGAAGAGAGCATCCAGAGCTTATCTAGGGACTCACTAAACACATGCTTTGTTTTATCAACTCTTTAGTTCCTACCCTGTCACAATAACAAGAAAAGGGTTTCCTCCCTGGCATTTTTAATTCATTGTCATACTTTTGATACTTAAGTATATTTCAAACACTGTATTCAAGTAGTAAGTGACTTTCACTATAATTATATTCTAACTATACAATTAGAATAGTCATTTCGGGAAATGCAAAATTCCAACAGTTTTGTTTGAAGTTGAATTGAACAGTATAAAAATCACAATTGCAACATTTGGTTAAAAATAAGTCCTAGATTATTTGCCCATGTTGTGCAGCCCTACGTGGTAGTGTGGAAATTCTCAATTGAGCAGAGGTATGAATAACTTAAGTAAAAATACTTTAAAGTTGATTTTGGTATCTTTATTATTTTTTATTTTTGACAACTTTTACTTCACTACATTCCTAAAGAAACTGTACTTTTTACTCCATACATTTTCCCTGATACCTAAAAGTACTCGTTACATTTTGAATGCATAGCAGGACAGTAAAATAGTCCAATTAAGCACTTGTGAAGAGAGCATCCATGGTCATCGATCGCCTCTGATCTGGAGGACTCACTAAACACATGCTTTGTTTGTAAATTGTGTTGGAGTGTGCCCCTGGCTATCCATAAATAAATAAACAAGAAAATGGTTTGCTTAATATAAGGAATTTGAAATTAATTACATTTTATCAATTTTACTTTTGATACTTAAGTATATTTTAAACCATACTTTTTAGACTAACTCAAGTAGTATTTTACTGGGTGACTTTCACTTCAGTAATTATCTTTACTTTTTCTCAAGTATGACAATTGGGTACTTTTTCCACTGCTGCAATTGAGTGCGGGAAATGCAAAACTTTTAAGTACTGAAATTTGTTTTGTTTGAAGTTGAATTGAACAGTATAAATTAATCAGAATGGAGAAAGACTCATCGAAATCACTTAATGTATGTGTTGCCACTTTAGGATCACTCACTACTCATAAAGCACCCTAGGATCACTCACTACTCATAAAGCACCATGGGATCACTCACTACTCATAAAGCACCCTAGGATCACTCACTACTCATAAAGCACCCTAGGATCACTCACTACTCATAAAGCACCCTAGGATCACTCACTACTCATAAAGCACCCTAGGATCACTCACTACTCATAAAGCACCCTAGGGTCACTCACTACTCATAAAGCACCCTAGGGTCACTCACTACTCATAAAGCACCATGGGATCACTCACTACTCATAAAGCACCCTAGGGTCACTCACTACTCATAAAGCACCATGGGATCACTCACTACTCAAAAAGCACCATGGGATCACTCACTACTCATAAAGCACCATGGGATCACTCACTACTCAAAAAGCACCATGGGATCACTCACTACTCAAAAAGCACCATGGGATCACTCACTACTCAAAAAGCACCCTAGGGTCACTCACTACTCAAAAAGCACCATGGGATCACTCACTACTCATAAAGCACCCTAGGGTCACTCACTACTCAAAAAGCACCATGGGATCACTCACTACTCATAAAGCACCCTAGGGTCACTCACTACTCAAAAAGCACCATGGGATCACTCACTACTCATAAAGCACCCTAGGGTCACTCACTACTCAAAAAGCACCATGGGATCACTCACTACTCATAAAGCACCATGGGGTCACTCACTACTCATAAAGCACCCTAGGGTCACTCACTACTCAAAAAGCACCATGGGATCACTCACTACTCATAAAGCACCCTAGGGTCACTCACTACTCAAAGCACATGTACAACTTTTATTATTCAAAAACTAAAAATATTGTCAATTCAAATTTGTTATAAATACGGTGATATATTATTTTGGCCATATCGCCCAGCCCTACTGATTTCCCTCCCCCACCAGATCCAGAGCCCATTGTGGTAAAGCCAGTGGTTAACAACAAGAAGGGTATGATGAATCCACATTGGCCTGCTTCGCATGGCAATTTTAAAATGACACTAACAATATTAGTATGCATCATTTAGGGTCTGGTCATTTCTAAAGGTGAAGTTTCTTCATTGAATAAATTGGGGTCAAATGTAAGATTTTGTTCAGTCACTGACATTGTACTAACAATTAAAAAAAAATAAAAAATTACATCGGGTAAAATGTAGACAATTCTAACTTTGTGAGTCTCTTATGCTGAATTATTTTTTATTTTTTTATATTTAAAAATATATTTTTCCTCAGACCACACTTTCTGTCGCAGTGGGATGTATTAATGCTTATGTGAATGGTTGTCTTAACTACCTTTATACCTACAGTCTATGTTTGGTCCATCCTCACTCTAGAAAATCCACCCTTTGCTTGGCTTCTGTAGTAGCAACCATTTAGTGCTGACCAAAACCTGACCAATGGCAAAATGTGTATTTGATTTGTTTATCTACACCCAGGGGCCAACCTCAAACTGTTTTTTTCTGGTCCAGCAACCCCATTTTTATATAATTTCATTTTATTGTGGCTATGACCGTTTTATTACAAATCAGTCTGATTTTAGAATTATTGACAGTATTTGAAGGAAGTTCGGTTTGAAGTGAAATGCATCAGAAAGGAAGTAGGAATTTTTGTATGATTGGTGTAGAAAATAATGTCATTGATGGTCTCCCCCCCCCAGTCTGAATAAGTGCCTGGTCTTGTCCACTCTGTTCTGTGTCCTGCTGCTTTTGGGCACTGTAGAAGGAAACAGAAGACATGTCCGGGTTCCTGAGAGTCTTCTTTCATTCATGGGGTCATAGTATTTTGTAGCTTAAACCGTTCAAAACAGAGCCATATTTTTTTTTTAAGAAAGCAAAAAACGCTCTGTTTATTACAACCATGTCTAGTGGCTATCGGTGGTTACTAACGTAACCGTGGTTCTATGAACCAAGCGTAATGTATTTTATTTCAGTTTCTCTCACGACCTCATTTTCAAATCAGTGAGACCTCTGTATTTGTGCAGATTTTCCCGAACTAATCTCCTGCAACTGTCCCAGGGAAGTGTATGAATGTATTTTGATGTGTTTGTAACCAAGTTGACTCCATATATTACCACATAATTACGTTCCCTTATCCTTTTCTGCTTACGTAAATAGTTTTGTTTATGTTATACTAAAGAACTGATTCTGTGATATGTTGTGACGTGTTCCATGTTCTAATGGAATTTATCTGGTGGTGTCTAGGGTCTGGCACAGATTCTGACAGTGATGACTCCGTACCAGACTTGGAGGAGCAGGACTCAACACAGACACAGCAGGCACAGGTACAGTATGGCCATTGGCCACCAGAGGGTGCTGCTCCCCTACACCCGGGGGGTCAAGTCGAGGGGGGAATCCCTCTTGTAAATAAATATATTGGTTATCCACTTTTTATTAACTTGATTTTGACCATAATATACTTAACGCAACCACCATCCTCATGTTAAGTAAAAATGACCTGTCTTAGGTCAGTTAGGATCACTACATTATTTTACGACTGTGAAATGTCAGAATAATAGTAGAGAACAGTTTATTTCAGCTTTTATTTCTTTCATCACATTCCCAGTGGGTCAGAAGTTTACATACACTCAATTAGTATTTGGTAGAATTGCCTTTAAATTGTTTAACTTGGGTCAAACTTTTTTGGTAGCCTTCCCCAAGCTTCCCACAATAAGTTGGGTGAACATAGGCCCATTCCTCCTGACAGAGCTGGTGTAACTGTGTCAGGATTGTTGGCCTCCTTGCTCACACATGCTTTTTCTATAAGATTGAGGTCAGGGCTTTGATGGCCACTCCAATACGTTGACTTTGTCCTTAAGCCATTTTGCCACAACTTTGGAAGTATGCTTTTGGTCATTGTCAAATTTGGAAGACTCATTTGCAACCAAGCTTTAACTTCCTGACTGATGTCTTGAGATGTTGCTTCAATATTCATAATTGTCCTGCCATCTATTTTGTGAAGTGCACGAATTCCCTCCTGCAGCAAAACACCCCCACAACATGATGCTGCCACCCCTGTGCTTCACGGTTGGGATGGTGTTCTTCGGCTTGCAAGCCACCCCTTTTTTCCTCCAAACATAACGATGGTCATTATGGCCAAACAGTTATATTTTTGTTTCATCAGACCAGAGGACATTTCTCCATTTACGTTCTTTGTCCCCATGTGCAGTTGCACACCGTAGCCTGGCTCTTTTTATGGCGGTATTGGGACAATGGCTTCCTTGCTGAGCGGCCTTTCAGGTTATGTCGATATAGGACTTGTTTTACTGTGGATATAGATACTTGTACCTGTTTCCTCCAGCATTTTCACAAGGTCCTTTGCTGTTGTTCTGGGATTGTAATTTTCGCACCAAAGTACGTTCATCTCTAGGAGACAGAATGCGTCTTCTTCCTGAGCTGAATTCTTTTTAAATATATTTTTTTAACCTTTATTTAACTAGGCAAGTCAGTTAAGAACAATTTCTTATTTTCAATGATGGCCTAAGAACGGTGGGTTAACTGCCTTGTTCAGGGGCAGAACGACAGATTTGTACCTTGTCAGCTCGGGGGTTTCGATCGTGCAACCTTTCGGTTACTAGTCCAATGCTCTAACCACTAGGCAACCCTGCCGCCCCAGGCTGTGTGGTCCCATGGTGTATATATTTGCATACTATTGTTTGTACAGATGAACGTGGTACATTCAGGTGTTTTGAAATTGCTCCCAAGGATGAACCAGACTGGTGGAGGTCTACAATATTCCATGCTTTTTAAAGGCACAGTCAACTTGGTGTATGTGAACTTCTGACCCACTGGAATTGTGAAACAGTGATTTATAAGTCAAATAATCTGTCTGTAAACAATTGTTGGAAAAATGACTTGTCATGCACAAAGTAGATGTCCCAACCAACTTGCCAAAACTATAGTTTTGTGAAGAAATTTGTGAAGTGGTTGACGAAAAAGTTTTAATGACTCCAACTTAAGTGTATATTAACTTCCGACTTCAACTGTATGTGAACAACAGCTGGTGCGCGATGTATAAGGAAGTCTTGAGGTTTTGCTCGCCTGAGGTAGAGTATCTCAGGATGAGCTGTAGACCACACTATCTACCTAGAGTTTATCTGTATTTTTCATAGCTGTCTACATACCACCACACACCGACGCTGGCACTGAAAAGATCTGAAAAGTTGGGTACTCAGATCCTCAAAAGGTTTTCTAGCTGCACCATCGAACATCCTGACGGGTTGCATCACTGCCTGTTATGGCAACTGCTTGGCGTCCGACCCCAAGGCACTACAGAGGGCAGTGTGTACGGCCCAGTACATCACCTGGGCTAAGCTTCCTGCCATCCAGGACCTCTATACCAGGCTGTGTCAGAGGAAGGCGTCAAAAATGTATTTGACTCCAGCCACCCTAGTCATAGACTGTTCTCTATGCTACCAAATGGCAATCGGTACTGGAGTGCCAAGTCTTGGTCCAAGAGGCTCCTTTATTGCTTCTATCCCCAAGCCAGAAGACTCCTGAACAGTTAATCAAATGGCTTCCCAGACTATTTGCATAGCCCCCCCCCCCCAAGGAACACTGCTGCTTCTCTCTGTTGTTATGTATGCATCGTCACTTTAATAACTCTACCTACATGTACATATGACCTTGACGCCGGTGCCCCTGCACATCGACTCTGTACCGGTACCCCCTGTAAACAGCCTGGCTATTGTTATTTTACTGCTGCTCTTTAATTATTTGTTATTATTAACTTGTATTTTTGTAAAAAAAAAAAAATTGTGTTTGCTTAACTGTATTGTTGGTTAAGGGCTTGTAAGTAAGCATTTCACTGTCAGGTCTACACCACCTGTGGTGTATGTGACAAATAACAACGTTTGATTTGAACTGAGCAATTTCCGCTAGATAAGCCAGCTTCAAAGTCAAAATTGGTCCCCCGTAAAAGTAATGTTAGGGTTAGGGTTAGGCATTAGGGTTTAGTGTGGTTAAGGTTAGGTTTAAAATCAGATTTTATGACTTTGTGGTTGTGCCAGCTAGTGACCCCTCTGCAGAGGTGCCTCTAGTATAGTCATGACGATAAATGACAACCTACTGATAAATGTGTCCAACTTACAGAATAAGTGATTTTTACAAACCTGTTCTCTCCTCAGCTTGCTGCAGCAGCTGAGATCGACGAGGAGCCAGTCAGCAAAGCCAAACAAAGTAGAAGTGAAAAGAAAGCCAGAAAGGTCAGTTAAGTTCATTCACATGTTCCTAGAGTAAATTGTTTTGAAATAGCATCATTCCCCAAACAAAGTTATTATGTCATTATCTCTGAAGTCTATGGGATATTATTTTTTTACCCAGTGTAAAAACATATTTTTTTAGTTTTAACGACTTTCAGTTCAGTTTCCTTTGGACAGTGTTTCCTACAGACCAATATGTTAGCTACTATAGTTTTCTGTGGACAAAAATGTAGTAATCTTCTCTGTCAACACCAGGCCATGTCCAAGCTGGGCCTCCGTCAGGTGATGGGCGTAACCAGGGTTACCATCAGGAAGTCCAAGAACATCCTGTTTGTCATCCCCAAGCCAGACGTCTACAAGAGCTCCGCCTCCGACACATACATCGTTTTCGGAGAGGCTAAGGTTGGAATCTATGCCTTTTTATATCAGACATGTGCATTGTCTTTGGGGAATCCAAGGCACGTGATGCTATTTTAAGTGGTAACCAGAAATGCTAGAAGAATCATTCATCAATTTCATCTTGGTTGGCTCTGACAGTGCAACTTTTCATTTGATGGGACCTGCTATACTTTCTAATAGTTTATAAATGCCTTTTTAAAGCTGTTGTAAGCCATTTATTTCACAAGTATGTTAAGTTCTCTGAATTACACCAAGATATGCTTGAAATATTCTTGCAGCTCTGTTTTCTGAAAGTTAATTTCCGTTTGTTCCAGATTGAGGACCTGTCCCAACAAGCTCAACTGGCAGCAGCAGAGAAGTTCAAGGTCCAGGGAGAAGACAGAATGTCTAGCATCCAGGAAAACACACAGACACCCACAGTACAGGAGGAGAGTGAAGAGGAAGAGGTGAGGGTCAAGGAAAGCATTTATTTACAATGACTGATGTGTGATTTATCTCACCTAGCTACTTAGATACATACACACAAGTATGTGGATTTGGCTATTTCTCCCAATTCACTTCTGGGTTCCATCATGCTTTGCAGGTTGATGAGACTGGCGTGGAGGTGAAGGACATTGAGCTGGTGATGTCACAAGCTAACGTATCTCGAGTGAAGGCTATACGAGCGCTCAAGAACAACAACAACGACATTGTTAATGCCATCATGGTAAGTATATTTAATTGGTCGTCACTTGTGTTATGAATGTAATATCAGGTGTAATTGACATTTCACCGTTGCTTGCTATGTTCTGAGGTGATGACCGGCACATTTCCATCTGTACAATAAAGTTGTAGATTCTATTCAATGTTGACACCTCCTAAAATACAAACCACTTTTTATTTTTTTGCAGGAGCTGACCATGTAGATGCCCAAGAACCATGAGGACCCGGGTCCAGTCCATCATTAAACACGAGTAGATGTGGTCTATTCAATTAATTCCAAGGATAAAAATAAAAGTTGTGGATTAAAGGGGATGGAATATTTCTTCTTCTGGTTACTGTTGTGTATTTATGTTTTCCCATTTGTTGTTAAATAAAATGTTTTCCTCGCATTATTTCTGTAAGATTGTGCTTCACTAATAAGCAGCGATGGGTGTAGTACCATTATAGGTAAGGAAACACAAAATAAAAATGTAATCGACGTTATCATTTCCTCAATCAAAGTTTGTATCAACAGATGTAGCCTGTGGAATACATCATTCTAGACAATATAATATTCTATGTCGTTATAAATATGCATAATGCGTCCTCCAATTGAATGCCTCATCCTTGAATATAAAATGGATCCTCCGTCTGACTCTATACCCACACATATTTTCTCAATGTTATTTATTTTTAATAGCTTCATTCACAAAGTTAGACATACTTAATTACAAAATAGGCCATCATCACTGTCAATCTTGAATGATCATTATTTGTTATACCAGTGAAATGTCCAAACTGCCTCTGCATGCCAATCATCTGACTGATCTAAACATTTTTTTAAAAATTTAACCAGGCAAGTCAGTTAAGAACAAATTCTTATTTAAAATGACTGCCTACCAAACCCCTCCCCTAACACAGACAACGCTGGGACAATTGTGCGCTTCCCTATGGGACTCGCAATCATTGGCCAGTTGTGATACATCCCGGAATCGAGCCAGGGTCTGTAGTGATGCCTCTAGCACTGAGATGCGGTGCCTTAGACAGCTGCGCCGCTCGGGAGTTTCATGGGAATATGAATTTAATGTCCTTTAATTACTGTTCTGTGAGTGAACTACAGCAGATGGATGTTAAACTATTAGCCTTGTATTTTGTTTCAATTAAAGTTTATATCCAGCCCTGGTGCATGAGAAGAAGGGAAAAAAATAAGCTACAATTCTGCCTCAACTAACCATCTTAAAATCTCATAAATTAGGTGTTTTTGGTGTAATAGTAAAGTTCTAGGCCTACTGTGCTATGTGGTTGTGTTTTATGTAAAAATGAAAATGATTAGTTATGTGATCTTGCATGACATTGATTCAGCTTGGTTGTAACTTTAGTAAACCCGAGCACAATTGTGAGAATGTTCTATTTGTAGTAAGAAATGATGAGTGGGAGTATCACAGATATTCAAGTGTTTTAAGCGATTGGAGCCCCCTTCGTGGTGCTGAAAGGACAGTGTCTTGCCATGGTGTTAAAAGCTGAACCAGCTTGTGGTGCTGAAGGATAGCGCCAGTGTCGTGCCATGGTGTTAAAAGCTGAACCAGCTTGTGGTGCTTTTCGGCCATTTCGGGAACAAACAATAATTTGCATTAATAGTACTACGACTACGTGGTATATAGCTATTTCTAGGCTGTAGCCTAATGTAAATACAAATACATATAGTTTATCATTGCACAAGGAGAGCTTTAGAAGCGAGTAGGCATTTCATTGTAGCTTACACTACGGTGTATCATTCAACTTCCATTTGATGAGCTTGAACACATGGTTACAATAAACCCTATTACAGAATAACAGAAAACCGAGCAGTGAACTATCAATTCAGATTGATTTGCATACAAACTCAGCAAAAAAAGAAACGTCCTCTCACTGTCAACTATGTTTATTTTCAGCAAATTTAACATGTGAAAATATTTGTACGAGCATAAGATTCAACAACTGAGACATAAACTGAACAAGTTCCACAGATATGTGACTATCAGAAATGGAATAATGTGCCCCTGAACAAAGGGGTGGTCAAAATCACAAGTAACAGTCAGTACCTGGTCTACACTGGAGTGGCTTACCAAGAAGACAGTGAATATTCCTGAGTGGCTGACTTACAGTTTTGACTGAAATCTACTTAAACATCTATGGCAAGATCTGAACATGGTTGTCTAGCAATGATCAACAACCAATTTGACAGAGATTGAAGAATTTAAAAAAGAATAATGAGCAAACGTTCCAGGTGTGGAAAACTCTTAAAGATTTACCCAGAAAGACTCACAGTAATAGCTGCCAAAGGTGCCTCTACAAAGTTTTGACTCAGGGGACATGAATACCTATGTAAATGAGACATTTCTGTATTTAATTTTCAATAGATTTGTCATTATGGGATATTGTGTGTACAGTCGTGGCCAAAGGTTTTGAGAATGACACAAATATACAATTTCACAAAGTCTGCTGCCTCAGTTTGGATGATGGCAATTTGCATATACTCCAGAATGTTATGAAGAGTGATCAGATGAATTGCAATTAATTGAAAAGTCCCTCTTTGCCATTGATAGAGGAAAATATGTTTGAAATGACTAATTATGTATACATTCCAATCAGAAACTGACTAGTCCAAATGCTATAATGTACTGTCCCTCTTGCTCCCTTTCACAATTGTATATAATGTAGTCAGGAAGTTTAGTAACAATGAAGGTCTGTTCTTTAAGTTCATTCAGTTGTACAAATCTCCAGGTGGTGGGAACGGGCCATCTCCAAAATGGTCGGGAATGTTGATTTATGCTGACTGGCCTTGACTTTCTGCTGATAACGCAGAGGCTTGAGAATTAGAGGGGCCCTCTGTTTGTGAAACGGAACGTTTGGAAAACGCTGACGTCATTTTCAGTTTATAACCTGTGGTAATGTGTGTGAGCATTTAGTACTCTCTGGAATTAAACGCTCTTTACCTGACTTTTAAGACTGGTCTCGATCTACTTCATGTATAATTAATGAACTTACACCTCATTAATGAATAGAAACGAGTGTGAAATTGGTTTTGGCAATTAAAGCATAGAGTAATTTAGAATTTCTCTATCAGCCATGCAAATGAACTAAATCCCCCAAAAACATTTGCACTGCATTTCAGCCCTGCCAGAAAAGGACCAGCTGACATGTCAGTGATTCTCTCCTTAACACAGGTGTGAGTGTTGACGAGGACAAGGCTGGAAATCACTCTGTCAGGCTGATTGAGTTAGAATAACAGACTGGAAGCTTCAAAAGGAGGGTGGTGCTTGGAATCATTGTTCTTCCTCAGTCAACCATGGTTACCTGCCAGGAAACATGTGCCATCATCATTGCTTTACACAAAAAGGGCTTCACAGGCAAGGATATTGCTGCCAGCACAATTGCACAAATCAACTATTTATCGGATCATCAAGAACTTTAAGGAGAACGGTTCAATTGTTGTGAAGAAGGCTTCAGGGTGCCCAATAAATTCCAGCAAGCACCAGGACCGTCTCCTAAAGTTGATTCAGCTGCGGGATCGGGGCACCACCAGTACAGAGCTTGCTCAGGAATGGCAGTAGGCAGGTGTGAGTGCATCTGCACGCACAGTGAGGAGAAGACTTTTGGAGGATGGCCTGGTGTCAAGAAGGGCAGCAAAGAAGCCACTTCTCCAGGAAAAACATCAGGGACAGACTGATATTCTGCAAAAGGTACAGGGATTGGATTGCTGAGGACTGGGGTAAAGTCATTTTCTCTGATGAATCACCTTTCCGATTTTTGGGAGAATCCGGAAAAAAGCTTGTCCGGAGAAGACAAGGTGAGCGCTACCATCAGTCCTGTGTCATGCCAACAGTAAATCATCCTGAGACCATTCATGTGTGGGGTTGCTTCCCAACCAAGGGAGTGGGCTCACTCACAATTTTGCCTAAGAACACAGCCTTGAATAAAGAATGGTACCAACACATCCTCAGAGAACAACTTCTCCCAACCATCCAGGAACAGTTTGGTGACGAACAATGCCTTTTCCAGCATGATGGAGCACCTTGCCAAAAGACAAAAGTGAAATATAGATATTTTGGGTCCATGGCCAGGAAACTCCCCAGACCTTAATCCCATTGAGAACTTTTGTGGTCAATCCTCAAGAGGCGGGTGGACAAACAAAAATCCACAAATTCTGACAAACTCCAAGCATTGATTATGCAAGAATGGGTTACCATCAGTCAGGATGTGGCCCAGAAGTTAATTGACAGCAGGGCGGATTGCAGAGGTCTTGAAAAAAGAAGAGTCAACACTGCAAATATTGACTCTTTGCATCAACCTCATGTAATTGTCAATAAAAGCCTTTGACACGTATGAAATGCTTGTAATTATACTTCAGTATTCCATAGTAACATCTGACAAAACAATATCTGGTCCTTCTGTAGCTCAGTTGGTAGAGCATGGCGCTTGTAACGCCAGGGTAGTGGGTTCGATCCCCGGGACCACCCATACGTAGAATGTATGCACACATGATTGTAAGTCGCTTTGGATAAAAGCGTCTGCTAAATGGCATATATTATTATTATTATTATATATATTATAACACTGAAGCAGCAAACTTTGTGGAAATTAATATTTGTGTCATTCTCAAAACTTTTGGCCACGACTGTAGATGGGTGAGCTTTTTTTATTGTATTTCATCCATTTTGAATTCAGGCTGTAACACAACAACGTGTGGAATAAATCAAGCGGTATGAATACTTTCTGAAGGCACTGTACCTCTAGGCTGCTATACATACTTATTTGGTTTGTCATTCTATCGTTTTTCATGGGATTTTAGTGGTAATTACATGTATTTAGAATTATTTATCAGAATTAATTTTCCAGAAATAGTTTTACCAGCTCAGTGTATTCTTAAATTGAAAAAAAGTAAGGGTGCGCCACTCCTTGCGCTCCAGCAGCACTACAACCCTGCCAGTAACGCCTGTTCATACTGGTGTTATACAGGGGAAATAGTTGACATTATGTGATACAGATCAACTATTTTTTTTAATTATTATTATACAGATCAACTCTCTCTGTGTGTGGGTGTGTGTGTGTGTTGCCACGGTAACAGCGTAGCTTACTTCAGGTAAAGCGCGTGCAAGAGACTTGTCCCTGCACGAGCGAAAGATCCAGAAACTTCTTTCGGACTGCGCGAGCGAGGCCACCGTGACTTGATTCTAGATGCGTCATTGCGCACAACGAGAAAAAGCAGTTACTGGTCTAGGATTGATATTTACATTTTGCCTTGTTTTTCGCTACAGAAGAGAATTTCCAACAACACATCGTGGTTAATACTGCGGTCTGGAGTGGGAAGAAATAGATAGCAAGAGATGTACGTGTGGAACGGGGGTAGGAGGGAGCTAACGTTAGCGTGCAATGCATGGGATGCATATTATTGGAAATGCGGGGTAGCTTGCTAGCTAGCTTCAAGCTTAATCAGCGTTTAACTAGGGCTGGCTGTGTCTGGCATGCCCACACCTTTATACGTGTATAGCAACGCTGCAATGATAGTTTCCATATTGTCCATGGGACACAGAAATGCAACGTTAATGTTATAGCTTGCTAGCGGGTGCCAAATGTAGCTAACTAACTCGCTAGGCCTGCTCTATGCTCCTTCATGTGCATGGGGACGATTAGTGGGAATGAATGGCGCGCTTGTCAGTTTACACTAGTCGAAATGTCGGCTTTACACTCGCGCAATGATATTCGTCCATATCATCACGAGCCATAGTGATACTTTAATAATAATAATACAAGGCGGAGTCTTGGCTTCATAGCTAGCTAGTTATTCAAGTTATTCCTTAATCACGTGGACTAGCTAGTTTTAGCTAGAGCCATATAAATTGGTATTAGCGAGCCATTTCCTTACGAATGGGCTCTTAGCTACTGGCTTGTTAGTTGGAGTTTCATGACATTCTATGTGGCCTGCTAGCTAGCTCATGAATTGATATATGGAAGGGTGTCGGAGCTGGTTGCCAATAATACCAATTAGGCTTGGCCATCAAACCACTGAATTCAAGGAAGCCTTATCCCTTGAGACCAGTGACAGTGAGCCACCTGACAAGTATGACCTTGGATTAAATAAAGTTGATGGGTGGAGCTACACTCCAGCTGATAAATTAATGTTCCTGATGTATGAACCAAACAATGTATTACCTTAGCTAGCTAATCAATGCTTAAAGCAAATGTGTATGCTTTCTGTTTCACCATGCATGTAGCAGATGAGTAGACAGCTTTCTAAGTGGCACATTATTCCGTTTTGCATCTATAATGAATGGCTGGAACCAGAGTGATATATAGATGGAACAAGCCCCCTATCCTTCCCACATTTTATCCCTTCATAAATGTATCCCCTATTCCCTAATGATGGTAGTCTTGGTAACTCTGTTAAACTATCATTCCCCTCGCCACTCCCTGTCATGCTAAACATTTGGCATAATGACACAGAGTACATAGAGTGGACTGTTGGCTAAACAAACTTGTACCCAGGCTATAATGATGGGGTGCAGTTTCCCAAATATGGATGGATGGATTTCATAATCAAAAACTAGAAGACATTGATCACTGCTTTGTATCGGACTAATCAGTATTCTCTAACGTCCTATAGGCAGCCAGCAACAGCGAAGTGGTATGACAGAAGGGACTCTGTCTTTATTGAGTTCCTGGTAGAAGACAGCAAAGATCTACAAGTGAAGTTTGAAAAATCAAAACTTGATTTCCGGTAAGCTGCTTCACCCGGTACACACTGTAGTTTAAGTGAGACTGATTTTAGGCTAAATTGTGAGCTGTCTATAAATTAGGCCTACTGCAGAGGCACTTTGGGGGGCAGTTTCCTGGACGCAGATTTAAACCTAATCCTGGAATAAAAACCATCATCTTCCTTTTAGCCCATGAATAAGATCAATCTTATTGGCCCTTACTGTCTGAATGAACAAAACCATCTATTTTACTTTGTCTTTTCAGTTGTGTTGGTGGGATTGAAACCCTCAAACACCATAATGAATTGGACCTTTTCGACTCAATTGATCCCAATGTAAGTATGTTTTTCATTTAGCTGCAGAATCACTATCTGCAATGACCCAGAAAAACCGCTGCAATGACCTGGATGTTAAATCGGCTGACAAAGAAGATCCCTCATCCAAAATGACTTGTAAATATACCGATTATCTCTCTTCCTCTCGTTACAGGCATCGAAGCACAAACGTACAGACAGATCAGTGTTGTGTTGTCTGAAGAAAGCAGAGGCAGGAAGAGCATGGCCACGGTTAACAAAAGACAAGGCAAAAGTAGGAACTGTTTCAATGCGCAATACTACGTATTCTACCTTACTTTTTCTGCCCTGTATTTCTGGGCCTCCCATCCATGTATCTTATTCCTAAAAGGCCAAACTGATTAGCACCCCTACCCTGAGACGCTTTGAATAGGCTCAGATCACATAAGAAGGGCATTTTGTCTTTAATGTTGGTTCAAATAATTTTGATTTGGGATGTCCTGTTTTCTTTCCCACAGTTTCAATGGCTGGGTGTCGACTTCAACAACTGGAAAGACTGGGAAGATGATTCTGATGAGGATCTGTCCAGTTTCGACAAGTTCTCAGAGGCAAGCATGTCACGTTGCACAAAGTGTGTAATGTTTTAAATGTGTTAAATTATATATATATTTTTATGTTGAAACAATGATTGTTGCTTATTTTCAGATGATGAATACGATGGGAGGAGAAGACGGCATGCCAGATCTGGGCATGGGTGGTATGGAAGGTCTCGAAGAGGTCTGTGTTTATTTTCTGTCATCTAAATTCATTTTACAGCAAATATATCAAGGCAAATGCAAACATTTACCAGTGTACTATATACGGTGGCTGCAAGAGAAACTACTTGCTTTCTTGCTCTGTTGAGTTTTCCAGTTTTGACACTGAATCTCATATTGTTTTTATTTCCAGCACGACAGCGATGATGAAAGTAAGTTGTGATATCATTTTAGCACATGGTTAAACGCAAGCAGCCAATTTCTATAGCATTTTCATGGTGCATTTCATTGGAAAGTTGTTCATAAGTCTCATACCATCCACACATGAGCCATGTTGTAGACTTGGTAGATTAGCTTTTTACCTGTTTTAATCTTTATTACATTTTAATATTTGTAATTTTTTCAGAGATGCCAGACCTGGAGTAATGGTGCATATAAAGTCTGTAACCGATGACGACAAGAAATGAAAGCCTCAAAGGTCGGTTGAAGAGAGAGACGAGTTGAGTTGGTAGCCATATTTGAAAAAGGAGGAAATATCAGCAGTTTTCCAAACACGTCAGAGGAACCTCACTGAGGAGAGACTATCTGTCGTCATGGCATCGCAGCAGAGCATTCTCCAGCCAATGTCTTAGTGCTGTGCTTTGCTGTTCTAATTCTGCATGGACAATTCAGTTGTTTCCATGATGTGCTGTGGGGTTCAGTTATACCGTGCTTTAACTTAACAACCAGGGGTGACTTCAGCAAGGAACAGTGTTATGGAACTTTCAGATAGAATTATGTAATGTAGAACAAAGGTGCCACTGACATGTAGAATGAAGGAATCGTGTCGGCTCATCGTATTTCAATCTGCAACGTTTAACAATGTTTTCCTACTGAATGTGGCCCTGCTCTGATGGGATAGTCTGAAAGTTACTCTCCACCTTTTTATTTAATAACGTCAGTGAGGTTACGTATTGAATATCAACATAATTGTAAATTCTAACCGAAGAAAAAACATGTTTTAAAACAACTGCCTATTTTCAATAAAGTTGTTTCTTTTTTTTAGTGAGAAATGTCCCCTTTTGTTCATACTGTACATTTTGTTTTATTTTTCTTAATGTATTGAAACAAGTTTTAGCTCCGAACAAATATTTTCTCAATGTACGTTAACATCTGTAAAGGTATGACAAATGAATGAATGAAATATGCATGTTAAACTTATTTTACAGTATAGCATAAATTGTAAGTTATAATTGAAAAACCTTTCAATCACATTTTGCAAGGATGCTTTTGTTTTAGTTAACATCGTACATACAGAACATTTTAAAAGTATATACCGTTGGTCAACTCTATTTGTTGCATGCTGTTTTGTATAAAACAAGCAGCAAATTGTTTATTTCTTCCACGTTGAAAGGGGTGCAGAAACGCAACAAAAATAACTTGTCATTACCAAGTTTAATTTAAACTCTCAGTACAAAAAAAATAAATGCACGCGTTAAAACATGCACTACTAGGTTTCGCAAACCTATATCGTAGATCATGTTGATGAAATATCAGTTTAAATGCGGTGGGAATTTCTCCACATATTTCTATTACACTGTCTCTGACTAAGTTGTTGTCCGGTTTAAAAAGTGTCTTGGCACGTAGTGAGAATAATATATCTTTGACCTAAACAGATTAAAGGGATATAAAGGGCATGACAACATGAACAAGGGTCATCTGTTATTACAGCATGTGAGAATGTCTGTTGAATGCTAGTACATGCTATGACCACCAGGTGGTGTTGATGGTCTATATACCATGGCTTCATACCCAGATATAACCATTGATACATCATTGGATATTAATTACACAGGAGTAGGGTACTGAGAGCATCTATACAGATTAGAAACCAACATAGCAATATGTTCTGCCAGAGAATGTACCTTTTGGACAGTCCCACTTGAAGTTTTAATTTCCTCTAAACAAAATGATTGTTGGTTCAGTTTAGGAGCATGCTAAATGTCGGCACTGCTCACCATTCACGGACTAAAATGAGTAAACACTCGATTCTGCTGATTGGGGCTTTTGTGTTGTAATATTCTCCATTTCAAATAATTATGCACAAACCATTAATTCCACATCTTTTTTGAATTTGTTAATATACATACATTTAATTTCCCTGTCCATTGAGTTCTATCACATTTATATTTGGGTTAAATTTTACAATTGGATAAGAAATTATGTATATTATGCAGATGCAAGGAAAATATGTTGTGACTGAATGGCACACCTGTCACCCCATTGGTAATAATGAACCTAAAACTGTTCCAGTGTTCTTTTCTACAGTTCAATCTAGAAGAAAACAGACAAAGACAGAAAAATCTGAATTTTAGGAAGTTTTTAACATAAAAATTATAAATCCAGGATTCTCTGATTATTAAAGTATATAATATGTTATTGATAGGATCTAAGCGTATGGTTATTACATATTTTCCCCATACCTTTCATAACTAAATGGTCAAAGTGGAGAAATTGTATAGCTTTGAAATTATATTGTCTATCTATCCAGTTTCAACAATCATGGTAAAAAAAAAAATTGTACACTGTAAATCACAAAGCTTTTCAATGGAATACAAGCATCATTATTTTCATTTTAAAAAGTAAGGAAACCTATTATATCCATCGTTGGGGGAATCAAGTGGAATAAAAGTGAATGTAAAAAGGAGAATCAGTTTACATGTCTGGTTCAGTTTACTTCTCTACCAAGCATTGGAAACGGAAAGGGGGTGTAATAGCACAATGAGCTGGTTCAACGATGCAGGACCCCTCCCTCCATCCCATCAACTGTCCTGTCATCATTAGATCAGAACACAAAATGTCCGCCTTGTAAACAGAGGGAGGAGGAAGGGGGGTAAAGCAGGAATGGAGGGAAGAGGGGAACCAAGGAATCGGGGGGGGGGCATACAAGTGCACGTTTAGTTTACCTCACATCCTCACCCAGACAGTAACACAAAGTTAAAGCATTTAGTCGCCTCAGTTAACACGATCCTCTCTCTTTTTCGCCTCTGTTTTTACCCACCAGGTATAAGAACCATAGCCTGGTTTCAGATCTATTTGTGATGTCTTGCTAAATTAATGGCAACATAGCACAAACAGATCTGCAACCAGGTTATAAGAACCTGAGTTTGGAGGGAAAAACAGACCTTAAACCGAACCCCCTCCCCCTAGAGACAGGTGAGAACCTCTTCTCCTAGAAAGAGAAGAGAACCTCTCCTCCTCGAGAGAGAAGAGAAACTCTCCACCTAGAGAGAGAAGAGAACCTCTCCTCCTAGAGAGACGGGAATCTCTCCTCCTAGAGAGACGAGAACCTCTCCTCCTAGAGAGATACGAGAACCTCTCCCCCTAGAGAGAGATGAGAACCTCTCCTCCTAGAGAGAGACGGGAATCTCTCCTCCAAGAGAGACGAGAACCTCTCCTCCAAGAGAGACGAGAACCTCTCCTCCAAGAGAGAAGAGAACCTCTCCTCCAAGAGAGAAGAGAACCTCTCCTCCTAGAGAGAGAAGAGAACATCTCCTCCTAGAGAGAGAAGAGAACCTCTCCTCCTAGAGAGAGAAGAGAACCTCTCCTCCTAGAGAGAGAAGAGAACCTCTCCTAGAGAGAGAAGAGAACCTCTCCCCGGCCTAGACAGAAGAGAGATTTAAAGGATATGTATAAGAAATAATCTACAATCAACTAATAAAATAAGCTTGAGCCACACGACAAAGCCAGTCAGGGTTTGATTTTTTTTGTTATTGAGTAAAATGACACAAAATAAAAGCCAATCCAGCTATCACACGCCTGTACATGAAACCGCTGTAACAGCAAAACCTTTAATGAAAAACCCCCAGCATTCCAGAAACAGAGTAAAACATAACAGTCTGGCACAGATAATACTGGTACTGAACTGCATACAGTAGAAACCCTTTTATGTCTTCAGGCACTTATCATGGCTGTAAAAAGTCAAAGTTGAGAGACATCAGGTCAAAGAAGTGAAATTTTGTAATACTAAATGAAAAATAATATACCATTTCAAGATAATGTGTTTAAATAGAAATGGAGATTGAGTTTTTGTGTGTGTTAATTTTCATATAAATCTGACTGTTTGTGCTCCCCTAGAAGAGACAGTCTACAATTAGACAGAACAATTTTTAAAAAGACAGCTAAAAATTGAAGGGCTTTTGGACAAAAGGGGAGCACTCTAAATATTTTGCTAGTAATGAATCAGAACTTTCATTGAGGAAGAGGGGGACAAAAGATGCTTCTTTCCCTTAGAATAGGCTGCAGTCTAACAAGGTACAATCTGTTGTTGTGTCACTGAACAGTCAACCCACTGTTCCCCCGTAGGTTGTCATTGTAAATAAGAATTTGTTCTTAACTGACTTGCCTAGTTAAATAAAGGTAAACTACGTACTGTAAAACAGCATGATGACGAACAAAGGAATTGTTCATGAAAAAAATAAATAATAATAACAATGGTCTCCTAAAACACGCACAAACAACACAACGCATGACTTGAAAATATAACTAGAGTTGAAAAAAATCCCTAGAAATTCTTCAAGGGCATAATAATAACATACACATCAGGTACCAGAAGTTTCATAAAAAAATGGAAATAGCATGAAGTTCACTGCTCTACTGTAGCTACACTCCTAGCAGACTACAAAATATAGATAGAAAAGAAGAGAGAGAGAGATGCCCCTGTCCTGAGCAGTTACAGCCACCTGGTCAGCCAGGACTGACCCACTCCCTACACAACAGGCCGCACAGGGTGCTTTCTTCAGTGGCCACTTCAAGTCCTCTTCTTACCCTCCATCTTTGTCCTGCAGTCCAAGGAGGGGAGGGGGTCATAGTTCACAGGTCGGAGGAGGGTTATAGCTTTGGCTGCCCAGTAATTCAGCATGTACTGTTTCTGGATCAGCAGAGTAAGGATGAGGAGGGTGAGAAAGGTTGGAGTTGTCGTGGTGGTCTGTGTGTACTATGTGGGTGTGTGGGTTAGAGAGGAAGAGAAATGTGTGTGTATGTGTGTTGGGTAGGGTTGAGGGTTCGGAGGAGGTTTGTGTACAGAATAGGGGAATATGGAGTTCAGAAAGCCAACCCTTTTCACCAGGCTTATAGGGCCTGAGTCTTGAGCTCGATGGGCTCTCCTCTGGCGTCTTGCTGGCTCTCAGCCTCTGGGGGCCTGGTACCCTTCAGGATGGCCATCCTCTCAGAGAGACTGCGCATGCGGGGGAACAGCATGAAATCATAGATAATAGCTCCCATAGCACCGCCAATCATCGGACCCATCCAGTACACCTGCCACAGAACCAGAACAAATAGAGGGAAGAGAGGAAGACAGAGACACACACACAGAGAGTGAGTGAGATAGGGAGATGTGTTGATGAGTTCATCTAGCGATATGTCACATTACACATTTCTAAACTCCAAACAACACATTGTAACTTGTTTTTAACTTGCCGTAAATGTTGTGGCTTCATAAGGTGTGAACAAAAGGTCTTACCCAGTGGTTGACAAATTTTCTGACCAGCACAGCGGGGGCGAAGGACCTGGCAGGGTTCATTCCAGTACCAGTATAGTACATCTACAGGAAGGACAGTGGATCAGGGTTATGTTTAGGTTGCAGAGTGTAGAATATGCAGTGGTCAACATCATAATTGCCCTCTCTCTCCTGACCAATCACATCAAAACAATGGATTACACACTCCTTCTCCCTTGTAGTCACAGGGATGGATTAATCAGGTTCTACTGCTTCTGTCATCGTCATCTAATCATTCATCATTTAAATTGACCGAAACCTAAATCGGCAGCTTTTGTCTATTATATATGCTGTTGTGATCATATTGTTGAGTCATAATGGCCTCTCTCTCCAAGACTATGTCTCTTACCCCACCTTCATCCCAGTTGACCCTGTGTCTAAGCTCGTTTTCACCCCGATACAATTCCCTATATAATCCATGGTCTATAAATATATATTTAATATATTTGTAATATGTCTTACCCCAAACAGATGTCCTATGAGAACAGAGAAGCCGATGGCCAGGGCGGCAGAGCCCAGGCGTCCGTTACGCCTCTCGTCGGTCACAGCGAAGATGCAGACAACCAGCTGCAGGGTGAGGAACACCTCCACGGTTGTGGCCATGCCCAGGCTGATACCTGGCTGCAGCTGGTCAAGGGGTCAGAGATCAAACACGGCTTAGTGAATGGTTCCAGTTCACTTTTGGAAGTCATATCGGCTCCACTGGCCGATGTGAATCACTTCAGCAGTCAGTCAATCAATCAATCAATCAATCAATCAATCAATCAATCAATCAATCAATCAACAGGTTGAACATTCAACACATCAAAATGGCTCACGGAGAAAAGATCATTAGCAAATCTGACATTGTCCATGCATTCTAAAGAGTGGTGTTTTTGTATAATTACCTATTCATAACGTCTAACATTGTAAAAGAAAAACAGTATCCACAACCCTGGCCATGTTTTATTAAATAATAAGACTGTTGGACTGTTATATAACCAACACATCTGCCACAGGCCTTCTATTAGGACCTTTAAACTGAGTTGCTATATTGTCTGATTCTCACAATGTTAGAAAGACTGAATTGGAAATTCTAATAGACCACCTAATTGTGGTTACACACACATATGTTCTTTATCCCCTGTCAAGTTCATTTCATTCATTCAAATGGCAGATGAAAATGGAACTCTGAAATGTGTGATAAATACTTTCCTATCAGGGTTGGGATCAATTCCATTTCAATTGAACTGAATTCACCTGTCATGGGTCAAGTAGTCCAAAGATTGTCTATTATATTGACAAGATAGTCAACTGACTGCTCTAACAATGGAAATACTGTCCTCAAAGATGGAAGGCAGGCGGGAGGAGGCGAGATAAGGTGGGACAATTCTAGCCAATGAGAGAGCAGATACACGTGTGAACAACATGCCATAAAGATAGAGGACTCATCTTTGTATCTCTGCTATCATAGCGTCAGCATGGGCTCATCTCCATTTTAAAGTACTCTATTTTCTTCTTATTTGACTGATTGCTCCCAACTCATAGGAATCCCCACCCAGTTGACTACTTTAAAATGGTGGAATCCCTTAATGGAAAAGCCCTCTGTCTCTATGACAACAGACACTACTCTGATAGTCATAAAAAATGTAAATTGCCTCATGCCTCATGCGTCCATGTATATATCAGTGCATTCGTAACAACCTAACCATTACTACTGTCACGTAGCAAATTAGCAATACATTTTTGTGTTGACCAAATTCGACACTCTCATTTACCTCACTTCGTGGGCTTATTTTCGTGGATACATTTTGGGCAGAGTAAAACTTCTCGCTTTGCCTCTTTCTCTCTGGCTAATCTTACCATGTTGAGTGCCAGGTTGCCCCTCATGTTGTTGGGGGTGACCGAGTAGAGCACAGCGGCCCCAGCCAGCGCCCCCAGACACTGGGCCACGATGTAGAAGACAGCGCGGAACAGGGACATCTGGGAGCCAATCAAGTAGGCAAAGGTGACAGCCGGGTTGATGTGTCCACCACTGATGTGACCGATGGACTGGATGAGGGTGGCAGCGGCCAGGCCGAAGCAGAAAGCCACGTGGAGAACGTTGTGGGACCCGGTGGTCCAGCGCAGAGCCGCCCCCAGACCAAAGAACACAAAGAACATGGTGCCATAGAACTCAGCGAACACCGCCCGCCAGAACGACATGGACCGGAACTCCCACATGGTGGCCAAAAAGTCAAGAGGCTAGCCCAAATGGCTACCCCAAATGTGTATTCTCCTTTAGAGTGAGCTAGCTCTGCTCACCGTATCAATAATGACTTATCTCAGTGATGCCTTCAAGGTAAGATAAAATAAAAAAGAGAGCAAACTTCAAAGCAAAATTGGCCCCTAAACCTAAAGATGCTTCCGCACGTAAACAACAGTTCCACATGCAACTCTCTAGGAGTCACTAACTTTACTGACTTCCAATGATCTGCAATGTTGTTTTCTGTAAGCTGTTTTCAGTCCAGTTATAGAGAACCGCGTCCTGTCTGTGTGGAGCGGAGTGTGGGTCTCTGTGCGTCAATATGGCAACCCTGCTCGTCCTGTCTGTGTGGAGCGGAGTGTGGGTCTCTGTGCGTCTATATGGCAACCCTGCTCGTCCTGTCTGTGTGGAGCGGAGTGTGGGTCTCTGTGCGTCTATATGCCAACCCTGCTCGTCCTGTCTGTGTGGAGCGGAGTGTGGGTCTCTGTGCGTCTATATGGCAACCCTGCTCGTCCTGTCTGTGTGGAGCGGAGTGTGGGTCTCTGTGCGTCTATATGGCAACCCTGCTCGTCCTGTCTGTGTGGAGCGGAGTGTGGGTCTCTGTGCGTCTATATGGCAACCCTGCTCGTCCTGTCTGTGTGGAGCGGAGTGTGGGTCTCTGTGCGTCTATATGCCAACCCTGCTCGTCCTGTCTGTGTGGAGCGGAGTGTGGGTCTCTGTGCGTCTATATGCCAACCCTGCTCGTCCTGTCTGTGTGGAGCGGAGTGTGGGTCTCTGTGCGTCTATATGGCAACCCTGCTCGTCCTGTCTGTGTGGAGAGGAGTGTGGGTCTCTGTGCGTCTATATGCCAACCCTGCTCGTCCTGTCTGTGTGGAGCGGAGTGTGGGTCTCTGTGCGTCTATATGGCAACCCTGCTCGTCCTGTCTGTGTGGAGAGGAGTGTGGGTCTCTGTGCGTCTATATGCCAACCCTGCTCGTCCTGTCTGTGTGGAGCGGAGTGTGGGTCTCTGTGCGTCTATATGCCAACCCTGCTCGTCCTGTCTGTGTGGAGCGGAGTGTGGGTCTCTGTGCGTCTATATGGCAACCCTGCTCGTCCTGTCTGTGTGGAGCGGAGTGTGGGTCTCTGTGCGTCTATATGGCAACCCTGCTCGTCCTGTCTGTGTGGAGCGGAGTGTGGGTCTCTGTGCGTCTATATGCCAACCCTGCTCGTCCTGTCTGTGTGGAGCAGAGTGTGGGTCTCTGTGCGTCTATATGCCAACCCTGCTCGTCCTGTCTGTGTGGAGCGGAGTGTGGGTCTCTGTGCGTCTATATGCCAACCCTGCTCGTCCTGTCTGTGTGGATCGGAGTGTGGGTCTCTGTGCGTCTATATGCCAACCCTGCTCGTCCTGTCTGTGTGGAGCAGAGTGTTGGTATGCCAACCCTGCTGGTGGTTAGTAGAGAAAAGGATGTCCTGCAGACATTCAGCCTCTCTGTCAGAGCAGGGAGAGCCCATGGGACTATTTATAACAGCCCAGGGCCACGGGCCCCCGGGGGAAGGGGCTGGGAGGGTTCACCCGTACAACACAACAGATCAACACAACAAAAATACTTAACCCTTCTCTCACCCTGACCTCTCGCTGCCCAGTGCCCATGCCAGGGATCATCATCCTAACCCTAAACCTGAACTCTGAGGTTCATATAGTTCATATAGTCCAGGACACAGATAAAAGGTTGAAGGAGGAGATTTTTGAAAGGCTATATGTTTGAATAGACATATTTTACTTTGATCATGTGTAAATTCAGGAAAATCCTATTGAACAGGTACCAGTAGTTTGGGTGGGATTCCTAACTGTTAATATTGGTAATGTTAGACGTTGAGGTCGGTAAGGTCAGATACTTGACATTCTACTACTACCAGTAGTGGATCGCTTTAGACAAATAGCAAATCACATTTTATTCGTCACATGCTTCGAAAACAACAGTGAAATGCTTACTTACGGGTCCTTTTCCAACAAGAAACAAATTTATATACACACATATGTGTATATATATATACATATGTATATATATGTATATATATATGAATAGTGAATAAATACACAGTGAAAAACAATAACGAGTAAAAATGACTTGTCTATATACAGGGAGTACCAGTACTGAGTGGATATATATAAGACCTACGTGGTTCCCAGTTAGCCTTTCCAGAGCCCTATTGGGCCCATCTCATCTCTCCAGTGGGGTAAAAAGGTTCTGTCCTCCTCTCTGAACATGCTTCAAGTGCTGACAGACACCAGAGGACAATCCCAGTATTCATAACACCATAGAGCAAGGGAGGCCCCATAACAGAAACCAACCTGAACTCACAACCTGCTGCCAACAGAAAGACTGAAGTAATGTGTGGTTATGCATGTAGTATTCTCATCTTACTATGACCTAAATTACAAGATGAGTTCAGGAGATTGATTGACTTACTGTCTGTTATGACAACATCAATGTAACTCTGACAATATTATTTGATTATTGAGGGTTTATAATATGTGTTGCTTTATATCAATGCAAATCAGTGATATGAACTATATCCATATTAATAATATATAATTATATTAAGAAGCCGGTTTGCCTCTACAATGGTGTTCTCAACTGTTAGTATTTTCCAAAGTTGATCTCTAACACTGCATTGAATATGTAACTGGGTTTTGAACCTTCAACCTTTAACCCCCTCAGTTGGCAACACTGCATCCAGAGGGGTGCCTCATTATCAACCGGTCTTTCTCAATAGTCTTCTGATTGTCTCCACACGCTAAGCTATTCTCATTCTCACACATCCACTCTATGAAACCCTTCAATGGAAACTCCTAGTGAACGATCATTACATTGATTGCAATACATGTATTTCTTTATTCTCCATAGGTAGCTCTCTCCCTAGTATTCTGGATGCTTGCAATGCAATTCAAGTTGGTTCTGCTCAGCCCCATATTTGATGAGGCAGACTTTTACATTGTATGTGGTGGCTGAGCGGAGAGGCTCGGGCTCAGGACAGATAAAGCAACAGAGGAGGAGGAGAGGGGTGGGGGGGGCGGACTACAGGGGGTTTGTACGGGAGCGTCCAGCATCGCGCTGATCAGGCTAGCCCGCTAGAGAGGACAGACGGATGAAAGGATAGTGCTGTGCTCAGGGACATTTTCCTCCCTTCCTTTCATACGCTAGAAACAAAAGGCTCCCAGTCACAGATTCTGTTGCTTTCTATGATCTGTTTGTCTTGCTGTCGAATGTATAAGAGCTGCCCTTATCCATGGTGGAGCAGTAGCTACTCATATAGCTGCCCTTATCCATGGTGGAGCAGTAGCTACTCATATAGCTGCCCTTATCCGTGGTGGAGCAGTAGCTACTCATATAGCTGTCCTTATCCGTGGTGGAGCAGTAGCTACTCATATAGCTGTCCTTATCCATGGTGGAGCAGTAGCTACTCATATAGCTGCCCTTATCCGTGGTGGAGCAGTAGCTACTCATATAGCTGCCCTTATCCATGGTGGAGTAGTAGCTACTCATATAGCTGCCCTTATCCATGGTGGAGCAGTAGCTACTCATATAGCTGCCCTTATCCATGGTGGAGCAGTAGCTACTCATATAGCTGCCCTTATCCGTGGTGGAGCAGTAGCTACTCATATAGCTGCCCTTATCCATGGTGGAGCAGTAGCTACTCATATAGCTGCCCTTATCCATGGTGGAGCAGTAGCTACTCATATAGCTGCCCTTATCCATGGTGGAGCAGTAGCTACTCATATAGCTGCCCTTATCCGTGGTGGAGCAGTAGCTACTCATATAGCTGCCCTTATCCATGGTGGAGCAGTAGCTACTCATATAGCTGCCCTTATCCATGGTGGAGCAGTAGCTACTCATATAGATGCCCTTATCCGTGGTGGAGCAGTAGCTACTCATATAGCTGCCCTTATCCGTGGTGGAGCAGTAGCTACTCATATAGCTGCCCTTATCCGTGGTGGAGCAGTAGCTACTCGTATAGCTGCCCTTATCCATGGTGGAGCAGTACATTTACATTACATTTAAGTCATTTAGCAGACGCTCTTATCCAGAGCGACTTACAAATTGGTGCATTCACCTTATGACATCCAGTGGAACAGCCACTTTACAATAGTGCATCTAAATCTTTTAAGGGGGGGTGAGAAGGATTACTTTATCCTATCCTAGGTATTCCTTAAAGAGGTGGGGTTTCAGGTGTCTCCGGAAGGTGGTGATTGACTCCGCTGTCCTGGCGTCGTGAGGGAGTTTGTTCCACCATTGGGGGGCCAGAGCAGCGAACAGTTTTGTCTGGGCTGAGTAGCTACTCATATAGCTGCCCTTATCCATGGTGGAGCAGTAGCTACTCATGTAGCTGCCCTTATCCATGGTGGAGCAGTAGCTACTCATATAGCTACTCATATAGCTGCCCTTATCCATGGTGGAGCAGTAGCTACTCATATAGCTGCCCTTATCCATGGTGGAGCAGTAGCTACTCATATATCTGCCCTTATCCATGGTGGAGCAGTAGCTACTCAGATAGCCTACTCTTTCCACCCCATATCTATATGCACTCACTGTGTAGCATACCCTTTACCAGAGTGCTTACACTGTAGTACCATGGGACAGAAATTCCATAAGAATACATTGGTTTTGGGGTGTGCCATGTCTGTTAACAATCACATTCATTTAAATCAATCAAATGTATTTATAAAGCCCTTTTTACATCAGCAGATGTCACAAAGTTCTTATACAGATAACCATCCTAAAACCCCAAAGACCAAGCAATGCAGATGTAGAAGCACCATGGCTAGGAAAAATTCCCTTTGAAAGGCTGGAACCTAGGAAGAAACGTGGAGAAGAACCTAGGCTGGAACCTAGGAGGAAACCTAGAGGAACCTAGGCTGGAACCTAGGAGGAAACCTAGAGGAACCTAGGCTGGAACCTAGAGGAAATCTAGAGGAACCTAAGCTGGAAACCTAGTGGAAACCTAGAGGAACCTAGGCTGGAACCTAGAGGAAACCTAGAGGAACCTAGGCTGGAACCTAGAGGAACCTAGGCTGGAACCTAGAGGAACCCTAGAGGAACCTAGGCTGGAACCTAGAGGAAACCTAGAGGAACCTAGGCTGGAACCTAGAAGAAACCTAGAGGAACCTAGGCTGGAACCTAGAGGAAACCAGGCTCTGTGACGTGGCTAGCCCTATTCTGGCTGTGCCGGGTGGAGATTAGAGAGTACATGGCCAATAAGGCCAGATCATTCTTCAAGGTGTTCAAATGTTCATAGATGACCAGCAGGGTCAAATAATAATCACAGTGGTTGTAGAGGTTGCAACAGGTCAGCACATCAGGAGTAAATGTCAGTCGGCTTTTCATAGCGGATCATTCAGAGGTCAAGACAGCATGTGCATGGGAGGGGGTGGGGGGGGAACAGCTGGTCTGGGACAATGTAGCACGACCAGTGAACAGATCAGTTTTATACCCACAGGCAGGATACCAGAAACTGGATCAGCAGCACGGCCAGGAGTCATCAGGCCAGGTTGTCCTGAGGCCTGGAGTCATCAGGCCAGGTTGTCCTGAGGCCAGGAATAATTTGGCCAGGTTGTCCTGAGGCCAGGAGTCGTCAGGCCAGGTTGTCCTGAGGCCAGGAGTCATCAGGCCAGGTTGTCCTGAGGCCCGGAGTCATCAGGCCAGGTTGTCCTGAGGCCAGGAATAATTTGGCCAGGTTGTCCTGAGGCCAGGAGTCGTCAGGCCAGGTTGTCCTGAGGCCAGGAGTCATCAGGCCAGGTTGTCCTGAGGCCCGGAGTCATCAAGCCAGGTTGTCCTGAGGCCAGGAATAATTTGGCCAGGTTGTCCTGAGGCCAGGAGTCATCAGGCCAGGTTGTCCTGAGGCCAGGAGTCATCAGGCCAGGTTGTCCTGAGGGTGGGAGTCATCAGGCCAGGTTGTCCTGAGGCCAGGAATAATTTGGCCAGGTTGTCCTGAGACCAGGAGTCATCAGGCCAGGTTGTCATGAGGGTGGGAGTCAACAGGCCAGGTTGTCCTGAGGGTGGGAGTCATCAGGTCAGGTTGTCCTGAGACCAGGAACATCAGGCCAGGTTGTACTGAGACCAGGAGTCCTCAGGCCAGGTTGTCCTGAGGGTGGGAGTCATCAGGCCAGGTTGTCCTGAGACCAGGAACATCAGGCCAGGCTGTCCTGAGGGTGGGAGTCATCAGGCCAGGTTGTCCTGAGGGTGGGAGTCATCAGGCCAGGTTGTCCTGAAACCAGGAGTCATCAGGCCAGGTTGTCCTGAAACCAGGAGTCCTCAGGCCAGGTTGTCCTGAGGGTGGGAGTCATCAGGCCAGGTTGTCCTGAGACCAGGAACATCAGGCCAGGCTGTCCTGAGGGTGGGAGTCATCAGGCCAGGTTGTCCTGAGGGTGGGAGTCATCAGGCCAGGTTGTCCTGAAACCAGGAGTCATCAGGCCAGGTTGTCCTGAAACCAGGAGTCATCAGGCCAGGTTATCCTGAGGCCAGGTCCTCCAGGATGGTAGAGAGAGCGAGAGAGATGGCAGAATTATAGGGAGCATACCTAAGATCACACAAGACACCATTTATTAACGACTGACCCCAGGACACAGACTGTTATAAATGATCATGTGTAATAAAAGGAAAGGGATGTTTAATTTTTACGATAAAGATCAGCGTAACTTTAAGCTATTCTCTCATACCAGTCAGCTGCACACTTCAATGTAATTTCCAAGCCCACTCTTACATGGAGACATGGAGGAAATTGAGCTGTGCATGTTGATGTTATCACCAACAATTTTAGTAAGTTGACAAACAACTGAAATAACCGAAGAACACAAAGTTCTGTATTATCTCAAAGTCTGAGTCGACCAAATGTGTAAAAATCAAGCTTTGCCTTTATGGCTGTAGGCCTTAATAAGGAAGAGGCAGGCCAAGCTCAGAATGAACTCGTTGGGTGGTGGGTTGTTGTATCTCTATTGTGGTCTGTGCGTTCTGCCCCCCTCCTGACCAGTCCTGCATCGGTAAGCCCTCTATTGTGGGTGTAAGCCTGTTTTACAGGGATGGGGTTAAAACCTGCTAGCGTGGGGAATTTATTTTCTATCACCTGCCTCTCTGCTTCAGACTGCTGACTCCAACACAACCAATCACTCCACAGCCCCTCTTTCTACCATCCAAGCCATATAGCTCGCTACCATCTATCTAATACTGTTTTTCCTGGCTATTTTAAGATTAATGCACTAGCTGTGGGTCGCTCTGTATGTGTGCGTCTGCTGAATGGCTGAATTGTAATGGAATTGTAATCTAGTGCTGTGTATATCATGTTATGTTGTTTCTTGTCTGGACCCCAGGAAGAGTAGCCATTGCCTTGGCAACAGCTAATTGGGGATCCTAATAAGTACTAAATCCACCCCAGCCCTGCTACTGTGTGGTAGAATCACACACTACAGCATACAGAAGCCTAGACCATCTCCTTCTCTCCTCAATAGCAGCTCCGAGCTAACTCACAGGCACTGCACAGTGGTAGAAACACTCATTACAACAAGGGTTGCAAAATTCCAGGAACTTTCCAGAAATCCTGGTTGGAGGATTCCGGATTTTCTGCCTATCACGTCTTGATTTCGGGAATCCCCCAACGTCATTGTTGGATCTATGAGTTTGAATTCAGTACTTAGGGCTCCCGAGTGGCGCAGCGGTCTAAGGCACTGCATCTCAGTGCTAGAGGTGTCACTACAGACCCTGGTTTGATCCCGAGCTGTATCACAACCGGCCGTGATCGGGGGTCCCATAGAGCAGTGCACAGTTGGCCCAGCATCGTCCGGGCTAGGGGAGGGTTTGGCAGGGGTAGGCCCTCATTGGAAAATAAGAATTTGTTCTTAACTGACTGGCCTAGTTAAATAAAAAATGTAAAATACATGACGTGTAGAACCTAAAGGTTTGTATATTTGCTGTGTCAGAAATTTTCCTCATAGTTGATTTCTTTGGTTTCGTGTATGAACGACGAAATAATGAACGATGTGGAAGGTGTGTTCCATGGCGTGTTATTAGCAGGGTGGACCTGACCTTCCACGGAGTTGCATTATTTTACTAGTCCAACGCTCTTACCACTAGGCTGGCAGACTTACTCTCGGAGGGAGCCACATATGCGATGGTGATGCCTACTATCTCAGAGTCACTGAAGCACAGTAGGAAGGTTCTGTTGAGGGTGGTCCTTTAGGATCAATATCAACCTAGAGGAAGGAAGACACCAGCACACACCCTTATCTCTGTGTGTGTGTGTGTGTGTGTGTGTGTGTGTGTGTGTGTGTGTGTGTGTGTGTGTGTGTGTGTGTGTGTGTGTGTGTGTGTGTGTGTGTGTGTGTGTGTGTGTGTGTGTGTGTGTGTGTGTGTGTGTGTGTCTGTCTGTCTGTCTGTCTGTCTGTGTGTGTGTCTGTCTGTGTGTGTGTGTGTCTCTACTGTGACTCTACATATGAACTCTTTCAAATACTTTAGCTGTGCTCGATTGAGCTTGTCTGGCGCGATGGAACCAATGGAATAGTCCCAAAGGTATAAACCCTGTCCGTCTGACACTCAAAACTTTCAAACACTATTTGAACCCAGGTCTGCTCTGTGTTTGACTGGTAGACAGTTCATTTGGGCACACCGAAGCAAAAAATTAATTCATGAAAACTAAAACAAGCGTAGTCCTTCCCTGTTCCAGTCTGTTTTCTTCCGGGTGGTTCCAGGTGAACACAACCTAGCTCTGATTGTGACTGTCAGACATGACTCACCAGTCACTCCAATAGCTCTTCAGGTACCTCTTGGTCAAACTGGAGGAAACGACAGAACAAGATAGATGACTTTATGAAGACTGTAGGAAATGACAGAACAAGATAGATGACTTTATGAAGACTATAGACAGGAGGAAATGACAGAACAAGATAGATGACTTTATGAAGACTATAGACAGGAGGAAATGACATAACAAGATAGATGACTTTATGAAGACTGGGGGGGGCGATAGGAAGGGTGGGAGAGAGGGAATGCTTTTATCAAGTTCACCTGCTTTTGCAATGTTAACATACGTTTCCCATGCCAATAAAGCCCTTACATTGAAATATAATTGAGAGAAAGAGAGAGAGAGAGAGAGAGAGAGAGAGAGGGTGGGGGGTGGGTGGGTGGGTTAGAGAGGGAGGAGAGGGAGAGAGAGGGTGGGTGAGAGAGGGGGGGAGAGGGTGGGTGAGAGACAGAGAGGGAGGGGGAGAGAGAGAAGGTGGGTGAGAGAGAGGGAGGGCGGGATGGGGGAGGGAGGAGAGAGAGAGGGTGGGGAGGGGGAGAGAGGGTGGGTGAGAGAGAGAAGGTGGGTGAGAGAGAGAGAGGGAAGGGGAGAGAGAGAAGGTGGGTGAGAGAGAGGGAGGGCGGGATGGGGGAGGGAGGAGAGAGAGAGGGTGGGGAGGGGGAGAGAGGGTGGGTGAGAGAGAGAGAGAGGGAGGGGTAGAGAGAGAAGGTGGGTGAGAGAGATAGAGGGAGGGGGAGAGAGAGAAGGTGGGTGAGAGAGAGGGAGGGCGGGATGGGGGAGGGAGGAGAGAGAGAGTGGGTGGGAGAGAAAGATGATTGGGATGTGTTTGTGCGTCCACTTTTCCAGTTTTATTTGTGCAAATTCACATTGTATGTGCTTGCTTGGGTGCGTGCCTACATGTATTCTTGCATGCTCGTGTGTCTCCTACCATCTCTGGTCTTTGATCCAGTTGGCCAGGTAGCACCTCAAGGGGAAGGAGGGGGGATAGAAATGGTTGAGGGTCTGTGTGGCCAGATAAGCGATCAGCTGTTTCATCTGTATCCACTGTGCCATGGTGAAGCAGAGTTGATGGATTAGACAGGAATAAAGGACATCTGATGAAGAACTAAACACGCCGACCTAAATGGCACCATATTCCCTACATAGAGTACTGCTTCTGGCTAAATGGCACCGTATTCCCTACATAGAGTACTGCTTCTGGCTAAATGGCACCATATTCCCTACATGAAGTACTGCTTCTGGCTAAATGGCACCGTATTCCCTACATAGAGTACTGCTTCTGGCTAAATGGCACCGTATTCCCTACATAGAGTACTGCTTCTGGCTAAATGGCACCGTATTCCCTACATGAAGTACTGCTTCTAGCTAAATGGCACCGTATTCCCTACATAGAGTACTGCTTCTGGCTAAATGGCACCGTATTCCCTACATAGAGTACTGCTTCTGGCTAAATGGCACCGTATTCCCTACATAGAGTACTGCTTCTGGCTAAATGGCACCGTATTCCCTACATAGAGTACTGCTTCTGGCTAAATGGCACCGTATTCCCTACATAGAGTACTGCTTCTGGCTAAATGGCACCGTATTCCCTACATAGAGTACTGCTTCTGGCTAAATTCAATCAAAGACATATTGCTGAATTAGGAAATCACAGTTGGTTTTGGTTACTGTAAAAGCCTTCTGTTGCCAGTTAGGGTCATGTTCATCTACCTCTCAGGCAGATGCTTTCAATTAATGTGTCAGCTATGTTGCTTTGATTTTAGTTCCAGCCGAAGCCAAAGGGGCCCGAATAGGGAATACTTGAGATAAATCTGTGAATATAAATCCCTTATAAATAGGTTATTTGTAAGAGCAGATTGTCAGGAGGTCAATGTTAGTTCCTTGCATCACACAGAGACAAACACCAGAGGTATATACCACAAAGGAGGGTCAAGGAGCTAGTCAGCTAACTTGAATACATTTTCTGGTATAACATTTTATTTTTTAGAAAGATAAGCTTGAAATGGGCATGGTCTCATTGACTCAACTAACTAAAACACATGTCTAAGTTTATCTTTAAAAACAAAAATGAAGCAGAATAGCAATAGTTATTTCTGGTTGCTTATTAAAGTTAGCTGGCTAAATCCTTGATCCTACTTTGAAGTACACCCCTCAGAACAGCCATTAGGCCACTGTGTTACAATCACTTCCGGTCATGTAAATGAACACCCTGACTCAGTAATGAGAATCAGATAAAAGATGTAAGTCCTCAACAGGACAGTGGAGGGACTTACACAAACAAAAAGGTTATCATTTGCTACCTTGTTGTTGTCATGTTGTGTTGCTACCATGCTGTGTTGTCATGTGTTGCTGCCATGCTGTGTTGCTGTCTTAGGTCTCTCTTTATGTAGTGTTGTAATATCTTTCTTGTCGTGATGTGTGTTTTGTCCTAAAAATATATTTTTTATCCTAGCTCCCGTCCCCGCAGGAGGCCTTTTGCCTCTTGGTAGGCTGTCATTGTAAATAAGAATTTGTTCTTAATTGACTTGCCTAGTTAAATAAAAATACAATTAAATCATTCTCCATCTATTGTTATGTTAGTAACGCAATGCCATCATCCCTAAACAAATTAAAGCAACAACATAAAACAGCATTCAAAAACATTGCTATGAGAACTATGGGAGAAATACTGTGCAAATGCCAGACATGCAGAAAACAAATGACAATTTTTCAAGTAAAGAATATGTTATAGAGCCAAGAACAAGACAGAACTGTTAAGACAATCTACACTACATATACAAAAGTATGTGGACACCCCTTCAAATTAGTGGATTTGGCTGTTCAGCCACACCCATTGCTGACAGGTGTGTACAATCGAGCACACAGCCATGCGATCTCCAAAGACAAACATTGGCAGTAGAATGGCTTTAATGAAGAGCTCAGTGACTTTCAATGTGGCACCGTCATAGGATGCCACCTTTCCAACAAATCAGTTTGACAAATTTCTGCCCTACTAGAGCTGCCCCGGTCAACTGTAAGTGCTGTTATTGGGAAGTTGAAATGTTTAGGAGCAACAACGGCTCAGCCGCAAAGTGACAGGCCACACAAGCTCACAGAACGGAAGTGCAGAAGCACGGAACTATTCGAAGGGACCTTCATGAAATGGGTTTCCATGTCTAATTAGCCGCACACAAGCCTAAGGTCACCTGGTGCAATGCCAAGAGTCGGCTGGAGTGGTATAAAGCTCGCCGCCATTAGACTCTGGATCAGTGGAAACACGTTCTCTGGAGTGATGAATCACTCTTCACCATCTGGCAGTCCGACGGACAAATCTGGTTTTGGCGGATGCCAGGGGGAACGCTACCTGCCCCAATGTATAGTGCCAACTGCAATGTTTGGTGGAGGGGGAATAATGGTCTGGGATGTTTTTCATGGTTTGGCTAGGTTCCAGTGAAGGGAAATCTTAATGCTACAGCATACAATGACATTCTATTCGATTCTGTGCTTCCAACTTTGTGGCAACAGTTTGGGGAAGGCCCTTTCCTGTTTCAGTATGACAATGCCCCCGTGCACAAAGCGAGGTCCATACAGAAATGGTTTGTCGAGATTGGTGTGGAATAACTTGACTGGCCTGCACAGAACTCTGACCTTAACCTCATCGAACACCTTTGAGATTAATTTGAACACCGACTGTGAGCCAGGCTTAATCGCCCAACATCAGTGCCCGACCTCACTAATGCTCTTGTGGCTGAATTGAAGCAAGTCCCTGCAGCCATGTTCCAACATCTAGTGGAAAGCCTTCATAGAAGAGTGGAGGCTGTTATAGCAGCAAACGGGGGACCAACTCCATATTAATGCCCATGATTTTGGAATGAGCTTGTTGGCAAGCAGGTATCCACATACTTTTGGTCATGTAGTGTGCTTAATACACCTAGCCTATAGCTTAATACACCTAGTTAATAGCTTAATAAACCTCGTTTATAGCTTAATACACCTAGCATATAGCTTAATACACCTAGCTTATAAGCTTAATACACCTAGCCCATCGCTTAATACACCTAGTGCATAGCTTAATACACCTAGCATATAGCTTAATACACCTAGTTTATAGCTTAATACACCTAGCTTATAGCTTAATACCCCTAGCATATAGCTTAATACACCTAGATTATAGTTTAATACACCTAGTCTATAGCTTAATACACCTAGCTTATAGCTGAATACACCTAGCATATAGCTTAATACACCTAGCTTATAGCTTAATACACCTAGCCTATAGCTTAATACACCTAGGTTATAGCTTTATACACTTAGCCTATAGCTTAATACACCTAGCTTATAGCTTAATACACCTAGCTTACAGCTTAATACAGCATGGAACATTTCAGAAAAAGATGTCTTGGCTTCAGAAGCTTCTGATAGGCGAATTGACATCATTTGAGTCAATTGGAGGTGTACCTGTGGAGGTATTTCAAGGCCTAACTTCAAACTCAGTGTCTCTTTGTTTGACAACATAGAAAAATCAAAATAAATCAGCCAAGACCTCAGAATTTTTTTTGTAGACCTCCACAAGTCTTGTTCATCCTTTGGAGCAATTTCCAAACCCCTGAAGGTACCACGTTCATCTGTACAAACAATAGTGTGCAACTATAAACACCATGGTACCACGCAACCGTCACACCGCTCAGGAAGGAGACGCGTTCTGTCTCCTAGAGATGAATGTACTTTGGTGCAAAAAGTGCAAATCAATCCCAGAACAACAGCAAAGGACCTTTTGAAGATGCTGGAGGAAACAGGTACAAAAGTATCTATATCCACAGTAAAACATGTCCTATATCGACATAACCTGAAAGGCCACTCAGCAAGGAAAAAGACACTGCTCCAAAACTGGCATTAAAAATCCAGACTACGGCTCTCTCCCTATCTGCACAAAATGTTGATTCAGGCCAATGAGGATGGAGCTCTCCCTTCTACTTTGGACGAAGCGTTCATTACAGTTATACATAAGAAGGGTAAAGATCCAGAAGAGGTAGGGTCATACAGACCAATATCTCTCCTTAATACAGACCAAAAGATTTTAGCAAAAACTCTGGCTAACAGGCTTAGCACTTTAATTGGCAAATTGGTCCATTTGGATCAGACCGGCTTTATCCCTAACAGAAACTCATTCTTCAATCTCAGGCGCCTCTTCAATATTATGTATTCTCAGAGGTTACCCAACGTGGACCTTGCCGTCAGCTTTTATATAGGAACCCCTGTGCCAGAATACTCACTAACCAATTTAACCTCAACAGGGGGACAAGGCAGGGTTGTGCTCTGTCGCCTATGCTCTTCGCCCTTATTATCGAACCGCTCGCTCAGACGATTAGATCTCATGCAGCAATACACGGCTATAATACTAAAGATACTCTAAATAAGATCTCCCTATACGCAGATGACATCCTCCTCTATGTAACAGAACCCCAGGCTAGTATCCCAGCTATTCTTGATGTGATCAATTTGTTTGGTACCTTCTCGGGATACAGAATAAATTGGAACAAGAGTGAATTAATGCCCATACGGTCGCAAAATACCTCCTGGCTAGAACATCTCCCATTTAAGTTATCTTCAGAAAAATTTACCTACCTAGGAATTGTAGTTACCAAACAATACTCCTTACTATTTAAAGACAATTTCCCCTCTCTGATACACAAACTCAAAGCAAACATACTATTTTGGAGAACTCTCCCAATTTCTCTGCTCGGAAGAATTAATGCCATTAAAATGGTCTTCCTCCCACAACTGCTCTACCTATATCAGAACATCCCACTATTCATACCTAAATCCTTTCATAAACAACTGGACTCAATAATCAATCCTTTCATCTGGGATTATAAAACACACAGGATAGGTAAAAACACCTCTGTAAATCCAAGATGGAAGGAGGATTGTCTCTCCCAAATTGTATATTTTATTACTGGGCCGCTAACCTCCGCATTGTTACGTTTCTGTTGGATGACGTACTCCCGGCATCCAGCTGGCTTAGTACGGAGCGTGAGGAGTGTCACCCCTTCTCTATTGGCGCTGTGATTTTGTCGCCTGTCAATCTGGAGATGTCACTTTATTGTAACAATCCTATTATACATAGCACAGTCCGAATCTGGAAGCAAATTAAAGTCCACTTTGAGCTTAGACCAATGTCATTCATGCTCCCTATCGCCAGGAATCCCTCCTTTGCCCCCTCTAACCTTGATAACACCTTTGAGCGATGGGGAGAGTTGGGGATAAGTACCATAGGGGATTTATACATAGAAGGGACCTTTGCTTCCTTTGAGTTGCTGAGGGAAACTTATAATCTTCCCAGAAGTAATTTTTTCAGATACCTACAAATTAGAGACTACGTTAGAAAACACCTCCCAACATTTGGGAATGCTAAACCTTCCATGTTTGACGGATGCACAAAAATATGCCCCACCTCAGACAAACTGATATCGCGTCTATATGATGCTTTTCAATCTGTTAGCACACCTTCTACTGATGCCATCAAGGCAAAATGGGAGGAAGAACTAGGGACTGACATCTCAGTGGCAGACTGGGAAGAGAGCTTGGAGTATATCCACACATGCTCCATTAATTCCAGACATCGTCTTATACAATTCAAGGTATTACACAGATTACACTATTCCAAAACTAAACTACATAGAATATTTCCTGACACATCCCCTACATGTGATAAATGTCAGGCTGTGCAGGGTACACTACTCCACTGCTTTGCCCTATGCTCTAGCTTGCATGGTTATTGGTGTGGAATTTTTAGGATCCTCTCTGAAGTTTTGGAGACTTCAATAGATCCAGACCCGCTTCTGATAATCCTGGGAGTATCTGAGTCCCTAAATGGATTAACCAACCCCCAAAAACAACATATCTCGTATGGTCTCATCTCGGCAAAAAAAATAATCTTGTTGTTTTGGAAAAGGAGGGAAGCGCCCTCTACCAAATTATGGCTCAGTGAATTGGCAAACACTGTACACTTAGAAAGAATTAGATATATTCTGAACAATAAATTATCAACATTTGATAAAATCTGGCAGCCTTTCCTCTCCTACTTGGACGAGTCGGCGCTGTGAATTCGTACTTATTAACGCACTCTCAATTGTAATATTTTAATCTACCTTTGGGCAGCATGTGCTGGCCCTGCCACCCGAGCAGTTGGGAGGGGGATAGGGGATGGGGGATAGGGGATGGGGGGGTAGGGGATGGGGGGGGATAGGGGGGAGACATCTTCCCTCTTTCTTTCTACGTGTCCTTGTTTTGTATGTCGTGTTTTGTATTATTTGTTTTGCACCCAGAACTCTGGGTCTTGTTGTTCCTGTATGCTCTTTTATGTTTAGATAAGAATTGTATACCTGTCATGTCACCTATACACCATTCTTGTGTGTGTTTAATAAAAATATTTGAAACAAAAATCCAGACTACGGTTTGCAACTGCACATGGGGACAAAGATCATACTTTTTGGAGAAATGTCCTCTGGTCTGATGAAACAAAAATAGAACTGTTTGGCCATAATGACCTTGTTATGTTTGGAGGAAAAAGGGGGAGGCTTGCAAGCTGAAAAACACCATCCCTACTGTGAAACACGGGGGTGGCAGCATCATGTTGTGGGGGTGCTTTGCTGCAGGAGGGACTGGTGCACTTCACAAATTAGATGGCATCATGAGAAAGGAAAATTATGTGGACATATTGAAGCAACATCTTAAGGCATCAGTCAGGAAGTTAAAGCTTGGTCGCAAATGGGTCTTCCAAATGGACAAATATCTCAAGAATACTTCCAAAGTTGTGGCAAAATGGCTTAAGGACAACAATGTCAAAGTATTGGAGTGGCCATCACAAAGCCCTGACCTCAATCCCATAGAACATTTGTTGGCAGAACTGAAAAGGCGTATGTGAGCAAGGAGGCCTACAAACCTGACTCAGTTACACCAGCTCTGTCAGGAGGAATGGGCCGAAATTCACCCAACTTATTGTGGGAATCTTGTGGAAGGCTACCCGAAACGTTTGACCCAAGTTAAACAATTTAAAGGCAATGCTACCAAATACTAATTGAGTGTATGTGAACTGCTGACCCAGTGGGAATGTAATGAAGAATTAAAATCTGAAATAACTCCTTCTCTCTTCCATTATTCTGACATTTAACAATGTTAAAATAAAGTGGTGATCCTAACTGACCTAATTTTAACTTGGATTAAATGTCAGGAATTGTGAAACAATTGAGTTTAAATGTAGTTGGCTAAGGTGTATGTAAACTTCCGACTTCAACTGTAGCCTTCAATTCTACCATTGCACTTGCCTACAGTTGTTACCTTCACAAAAAAAAAGGCAACACATATTGACAGGTAGGATCTTAACCCAACCATTGTTTTGTTTAGTATTAAAGAAATGTTGTGGAAATACAAGAACAACCAAATATTGATAAAGGACTGGTCATTTTCACCCTTCAGTAAGCCCCGCCCCCCCTTGGGTATTGTTGCAACCTCAGACCAAATTTGACAGGTGTGGTGATACTGATAATTTGTTGCCACTGATCAAATCAAATTTTATTGGTCACATACACATATTTAGCAGATGTTATTGCGGGTGTAGCGAAATGCTTGTGTCCTAGCTCCAACGGTGCAGTAGTATGTAACAGTGCAGTTGTATCTATAAACAATCACAGCAATACACACATCTAAAAGTAAAAGAAAGGAATTAAGAAATATATAAATATTAGATCAAGCAATGTCAGAGTGGCATTGACTAAAATACAGTAGATTAGAATACAATATGTAATGAGTAAAGCAGTTTGTAAACATTATTTAAACATGATTAAAGTTACTATAGTGTTCCATTATTAAAGTGGCCGATGATGTATATAGTCTATGTATATAGGGCAGCAGCCTCTAAGGTGCAGGGTTGCGTAACCGAGTGGAAGCTGGCTAGTGATGGCTATTTAACAGTCTGATGGCCTTGAGAAAGAAGCAGTCTCTTGGTCCCAGCTTTGATGCACCTGTACTGACCCTTGCCTTCTGGATGATAGCTGCGTGAAGAGGCCGTGGCTCAGTTGGTTGATATCCTTGATGATCTTTTTGGACTTCCTGTGACATCGGATGCTGTAGGTGTCCTGGAGAGCAGGTAGTTTGCCCCCGGTGATGCATTGGGCCGACCGCACCACCCTCTGGAGAGCCCTGCGGTTGTGGATGGTGCAGTTGCCGTACCAGGCGGTGATACAGCCCGACATGATGCTGTCAATGGTTTGATTACATAGCAGGTTAGGATAATTAACGCAGCAGGTTAGGTGAATTAACGTAGCAGGTTAGGAGAAAGGAAAAGGATTAGCTGTTGTCCCTGACACGACCACTAGAAGGCGCTGTAGGCCTCTGTCCTAGACACAATTCTAGAAATGTAAACAAGCCATCTGCAGTGCTGACAAGTGCAATTAAATCAACATATATATGTACAATATGTGTCTCACTAGTGGAGGCAGTGGAGATGCCTTGGATATAAGGCATAAAACATTGTAATTCGTTTATTGGGTTGAAAAGCTGTGAGGTTGTGCATCCCACTGCTACTGTTCTAGATGACTGTTGGGAATATACTAGTAGACAAGGCAGTGGTTTTGGTTGGACAGTTGGAAAGCTTGCTGATGAGAGTGGTTTGAGGGAGTTGGAGGTTGGCCCTTCTGTGGTGATCGGGGATGTTCCTCCGTGGTTTCTCCCAGATCCTGTTGTTGATCTAACCCTGGTAGAGAAAGGGAAAGATTGGTCAGAAGTCAGTGATTAAGGGAAACTGGTTGACATTTACATTGGTAGAAGTTTTTATGCTTTTTCTACCGCTTTTCACAGATGGATCCAATGACCCAGATAGTGGAGCACAGAAGCAGGTGTTTACCTTCCTGAATTTGATGTGCAGATATGTAGAAAACAGATGAACTGTTGGTGATAGTAGTTGCCCTCCAGTGGGTGGAGGACGTACAACCTGTTAGAATTATAGTATGCTCAGATTCTCTGTCTGTATTGAATAGTTTATCACCTGGTAAATCTAATATGAGTGATCTACTATTAGAGGTATTCATGTTATAATGGAGAATTGAGAGAATGGGTGTAGTAGTGAGATTCTGCTGGGTCCCAGCACATTCGGGTGGGGAAGGGAATGAAATTGTAGACCAGTTAGCTAATAGAGCTTTGAAACTAGTTATAATTGCTATTAATGTTCCACTGGGTAGAGTTGAAGCCAAATGTAAGATCAGAGCCATTTGGATAGATGTGTGGCAGGAGAGATGGGACTCTGAGCCCAAGGGCCGGCATTTATATGCCCTCCAAAGAAAGTGACCAAGATGGACTAAGATGTGGACCAAGATTCAAAGGTCAGATTAGGAAGGAATAGGTGCTGTTTGCTAGATTGCATTTAGGACATTCTACATTGAACTCATCATTATATCTGGTTGGCAAACATGTGAATGGTTTGTGTCCGGAGTGTATGGTCGATGAAATGGTGGAGCATGTGTTGTTATATTGTTGTAAGTTTGTTGAAGTGAGGGAAAGATTGAAGTGTAGGGTCATTGAGGTTGGGGGGTGGAAGGGATTTTGGGGGATGGGGGAAGGTCTATTAGAAGTTATTAGGGTTCTTTTTATTAGGTAGGGGGATTTAGAAATGTTGTAAAACGTGACTGACCACACACTCCAGCACAGTAGGTGGCGGCATGCACATTTAACTTTTGTTTGCAGACCGCCATTTATATCAAAGAAGAAGAAGAAGAAGAAACAAAGCACAATTCCCCAGGAATTTAACGACTGGCTAAATGCCCTTAGAATGATCTCAAAGTGGGTTGATTTCTGATTGGCCCGGTAAATTACTGTACACATATGATTGGTCAATTACCAATGGTTCTTGCACTCTGTAAAATGTAATTGCCAATGCTTTCCTGCCTGAGCAGAATGTTCAATATTTACCTGGATCATGACCTCTGGGTGCATTACTGAGTATACTTTGCTGGTGTCAAACTACATATGAAAACATGATACATATTTTGAAAGCTGAGAAGGAGTTCTTTCAAATGATATGACAAACAATAGCACCCCATCAATCAGTCAAGAAAAAACACATGTGAAAATGAGTATCGTATATGAAAATCCCTGCTTTTCCACCAAACAACTACCATTTACATAACATTCTAATGAAAATATTCTGTTAGGCTTGATGATCTGATATCAGAATATAAATATATTCTACTGTGCACAATTTACCGGAGACCTTCCGGAGACACCTGAAACCCCACCTCTTTAAGGAATACCTAGGATAGGATAAGTAATCCTTCTCACCCCCCTTTTAAGATTTAGATGCACTATTGTAAAGTGACTGTTCCACTGGATGTCATAAGGTGAATGCACCAATTTGTAAGTCGCTCTGGATAAGAGCGTCTGCTAAATGACTTAAATGTAATGTAAATGTAATGTAAATGTAATGTAAATGTAATGTAAATGTTTACAGCTGTTTTAGTGTCCGACGGTTTTGTTCTGTGAGCAGACACTTCCTTGTGTGGGTAGTATATTTAATACATATCTCATTATAAATGGTATTTAGTCTTACATATGTTAAGGAAAGACAGTAATATAACTGTATTGACAGAAAAAAGGGTAGGGGAATACATTATTATTCAAACCTGAAAACAGAGTGCAAGTTACATCACTATCATAACCGTAACATCATACAATATTCATCTATATACAGTGGGGCAAAAAAGTATTTAGTCAGCCACCAATTGTGCAAGTTCTCCCACTTAAAAAGATGAGAGGCCTGTAATTTTCATCATAGTTACACTTCAACTATGACAGACAAAATGAGGGGGGAAATAATCCAGAAAATCACATTGTAGGATTTTTATGGAAAAAAACAATTGGTCAGATTTTTCTTAATCATTTGTCCAATAAAATCATGTTTAGCTTTTTATTACCATTATGATTGATTGGTATAATTTGTAAACAAAAAAACCCATATCAGTAAAGGCTGGTTTTAGATCATTATGCCCTATCTGGGTTGGGAACCCTGACAAAGATGTAAGAACAAATTCTTATTTTGAATGACAACCTAGGAACAGTGGTTTAACTGCCTTGTTCAGGGACAGAACACCACATTTTTACCTTGTCAGCTCTTTAATTAGATGTAAGAACAAATTCTTATTTTGAATGACAACCTAGGAACAGTGGTTTAACTGCCTTGTTCAGGGACAGAACACCACATTTTTACCTTGTCAGCTCAGGGATTTGATCTTGCAACCTTTCAATTACTAGTCCAACACTCTAACCACTAGGCTCCCTGCCGCCCCAAATTTAGCGGATGTTATAGGGGACTTTCCTACATAAATAGAATTGCTTCACTGTGGTCACTGAGAGGATGTTTGTATATGTTTCTCATTGCGTTCTTTTCTGTGTAGTAAGGTGTTAAGGGATGAAGCTTCATGTGTCCTTGGAGAAGTTTAAAAACCACACAGCATGTATTATTCAGGCCCTTTTAACAAACACAAATGCGTATGTACGGAACCTCTCTCTCTCTCTCTCTCTCTCTCTCTCTCTCTCTCTCTCTCTCTCTCTCTCTCTCTCGGTAATGTCCTTGTTGGTTTCTACAGTGACTTTACTAAAGGTTATTTCCCTGTTGTAATTCCAATACTAAATCAGTGATTGGACGTAACACATTACAGAATGTATCCTTCACAGCAAATACTTACTATGAAATGTCAACTAAAAGCAGTAATTTGAAATACTGTTTGAGACAAAACAATAACAGTCTTGCCTATAAGCATCACCACCAGTGGGGTCAAAAGTTCAGCAAGTCATCTTTTACATTTATTTATCCTGTTAATGATAGGCTATCAGATTCCTATCTCTCTTTCCTGCTACCTCCCTCCCCCTCTCTCCCTGGCATAGCCTGGAGGAGTGTTGCAGCCAGCATCTGGAGTCCGGCTGTTTGAATGGGATCCTTTCTTACAGGGGCCTATCGGTCCAGCGAGCACCCTCAAGGCATGGGCCAACTGCTCTGCAGACCCACGGAAACAGGTAGGGGTAGCCAGGGGGAGTGGAGAGGGAAGGGGTAAGCAGGGGGAGTAGGGGGGTAGGGGTAGGCAGGGGGTAGGGGGAGAGGAGTAGGCAGGGGGAGTAGGGGGGTAGGGGTAGGCAGGGGGTAGGGGGGAGAGGAGTAGGCAGGGGGAGTAGGGGGGTAGGGGTAGGCAGGGGGAGTGGGGAGGGAAGGGGTAGGCAGGGGGAGTAGGGGGGTAGGGGTAGGCAGGGGGAGTAGGGGGGAAGGGGTAGGAGGGGGAGTAGGGGGTAGGGGTAGGCAGGGGGAGTAGGGGGAAGGGGTAGCCAGGGGGAGTGGGGAGGGAAGGTGTAGGCAGGGGGAGTAGGGGGTAGGAGTAGGCAGGGGGAGTAGGGGGTAGGAGTAGGCAGGGGGAGTAGGGGGTAGGAGTAGGCAGGGGGAGTAGGGGGTAGGGGTAGGCAGGGGGAGTAGGGGGTAGGGGTAGGCAGGGGAGTAGGGGGGTAGGAGTAGGCAGGGGAGTAGGGGGGGAAGGGGTAGGCAGGGGGAGTGGGGGGTAGGAGTAGGCAGGGGGAGTGGGGGGTAGGAGTAGGCAGGGGAGTAGGGGGGGGGTAGAGGTAGACAGGGGGAATGGGGGGGTAGGGGTAGACTGGGGGAAAGGGGGGTAGGAGGGTAGGCAGGGGAGTAGGGGGGGGGTAGTAGGGGGTAGGCAGGGGAGTGGGGGTAGGGGTAGACAGGGGGAATGGGGGGGGGGGTAGGCAGGGGGGAGTAGGCAGGGGGGTAGGAGGGTAGGCAGGGGGAGTGGGGGTAGGGGTAGACAGGGGAATGGGGGGTAGGAGTAGGCAGGGGAGTAGGGGGGGTAGGCAGGGGGAAGGGGTAGGGGGGGTAGGGGGTAGACAGGGGAATAGGGGGGTAGGGGTAGACTGGGGGAATGGGGGTAGGAGTAGGCAGGGGGAGTAGGGGGTAGGAGGGGTAGGCAGGGGGAGTGGGGGGTAGGGGAGAGGCAGGGGAATGGGGGGTAGGGGTAGACAGGGCAAGGCAAGGAAAGGGGAAAGGAGAGGCAGCGTAAGACAGTGGGAATGGAGCTGGGCATTATGTGGGTTTTGGGGCAGAATCACCAAACATAGCATTTTAGCCTCACACCTTTGCACATGTTCTCCCCTCTCCTCAATTTACAGTGCCTACAGAAATTATTCATACCCCTTGATTTATACCACATTTTGCTGGTTTACAGCATCAATTCAAAATTGATTAAATCTATCTGCACAATACCCCATAATGACAAAGTGAAAACATGTTGTTAGATTTGTTTTGCAAATGTATTGAAAATTAAATACAACACTATGTAATTTACATAATATTCAACCCCCTGAGTCAATAGATGTTAGAATCACCTTTGGCAGCGATTACAGCTGTAAGTCTCTAAGAGCTATGCACACCTGGATTGTACAATATTATTTTTTTTTAATTGTGGTTGTTGATCATTGCTAGACAGTCATTTTCAAGTATTGCCTTAGATTTTCAAACTGATTTAAGTCAAAACTGTAACCAGACCACTCAGGAAGATTCAATGTTGTCTTGGTAACCAACTCCAGTGTATATTTGGCCTTGTGTTTGAGGTTATTGTCCTGCTGAAAAGTGAATTTGTCTCCCAGTGTCTGTTGGAAAGCTTTTGCCTTGTGCTTAGCTCTATTCAGTTTATTTTTATCATAAAAAACTCTCTAGTCCTTTCCGATGACAAGCATACCCATAACATGATGCAGGCACCACCATGCTTTAAAATATGAAAACTGGTCCCCAGTGATGTGTTGTGTTTGTTTTTCCCCGAACATAACTCTTTGTATTCAAGACTTTAAGTCTATTTCTTTGCTACATTTTTAGCAGTTTTACTCTAGTGCCTTGTTGCAGAATGCACAGAATGCATTCTTTTGTATTATGTACAGGCTCTTTTCACTCTGTCATTTAGGTTCGTATTGTGGAGTGACTATAATGTTGTTGATCCATCCTCAGTTTTCTTCCATCACAGTCATTAAACTCTGTAAATATAATTCATTCATAAAAATGTATAAAAACATAATTCCACTTTGACATTATGGGGTATTGGGTGTACGCCAGTGACAGAAAATCTAAATGTAATTCATTTAGATTTAGGGGGCAATGCAGGTAGTCTGGGAGGCAATTTGATTAGCTGTTCGTGAGTCTTATGGCTTGGGGGTAGAAGCTGTTTAGAAGCCTCTTGGAACTAGACTTGGCGTTCCGGTACTGCTTGCCATTAGGTAGCAGAGAGAACAGTCTATGACCAGGATGGCTGGAGTCTATGACAATTTTTAGGGCCTTCCTCTGACACTGCCTGGTATAGAAGTCCTGGATGGCAGGAAGCTTGGTCCCGTTGATGTACTGGGGCGTACGCACTACCCTCTGTAGTGCCTTGCGGTCAGAGGCTGAGCAGTTGCCATAACAGGCAGTGATGTAACCCGTCAAGATGCTCTTGGTGGTGCAGCTGTAAAACCTTTTAAGGATCTGAGGACCCATCCCAAGTCTTTTCAGTCTCCTGAGGGGGAATAGGCTTTGTCGTGCCCTCTTCACAACTGTCATAGTAGGCTTGGACCATGTTGGTTTGTTGGTGATGTGGCTGCCAAGGAACTTGAAGCTCTCAACCTTCTCCACTACAGCCCCGCCGATGAGAATGGGGGCGTGCTCGGTCCTCCTTTTCCTGTAGTCCACAATCATTTGTCCTTTGTCTTGATCACGTTGAGTGTGAGGTTATTTTCCTTGCACCACACGGTCAGGTCTCTGACCTCCTCCCTATAGGCTGTGCTTCCCTTTGTAGTCTGTAATAGTTTGCAAGCCCTGCCATATCCAACGAACACCGGAGCCGGTGTAGCACAATCCGATTTTAGCCCTGTATTGAAGCTTTACCTGTTTGATTGTTTGTCGGACGGCATAGCGGGATTTCTTATAAGCTTCAGGGTTAGAGTCCCACTCCTTGAAAGTGGCAGCTCTACCCTTTAGATCAGTGTGAATGTTGCCTGTAATCCATGGCTTTTGGCTGTGCGTACAGACACTGTGGAGACAACGTTCTTGACACACTTATTGATAAAGCCAGTGACTGATGTGGTGTACTCCTTAATGCCATCAGAAGAATTCCGGAACATATTCCAGTCTGTGCTAGCAAAACAGTCCTGTAGTTTAGCATCTGCAATCAGGCAGGAGGATAGAGTTATGGTCAGATTTGCCAAATGGAGGGTGAGGGAGAGCTTTGCACACATCTCTGTGTGGAGTAAAGGTGGTCTATAATTTTTGTCCTTCTGGTTGCACAAGAAATTAAGTAAAATGGATTTAAGTTTCCCTGCATTAAAGTCCCCCACCCACTAGCAGCTCCGCCTCTGGATGAGCGTTTTCCTGTTTGCTTATTGCGGAATACAGCTCATTGAGTGTGGTTTTAGTGGCAGCCTCGGTCTATGATGGTATGTAGACAGCTACGAAAAATACAGATGAAAACTCTCTAGGTAGATAGTGTGGTCTACAGCTTATCATGAGATACTCTACCTCAGGCGAGCAAAACCCTGAGACTTCCTTAGATATCGTGCACCAGCTGTTGTTTACAAATATGCATAGGCCCTCGTCCCGTGTCTTACCACAGGATGCTGTTCTGTCCTGCCGATGAAGTGTATAACCCGTCAGCTATATGTTCTTAATGTTGTCGTTCAGCCACGACTCGGGGAAACATACGAAATTACAGTTTTTAATGTCCCGTTAGTAGGATATACGTGCTTTCAGTTCATCCCTTTTATTTTCACCGATTGAACATTAGCTACAAGAACAGAAGGCAAGGGCAGATTAGCCACTCGTTGACTGATCTTCACAAGGCATCCTGATCTTATTCCACAAAACCTATGTTTCCTTTCCCAGCGAATCATGGGGATCTGGGTCTGGTCGGGTGTCGTGAGTATATCCCTGGTGTCCGACTCATTGAAGAAGAACTCCTCGTCCAATTTTAGGTGAGTAATCCCAGCTCTTTTCGGTCATAAGAGACGGCAGCAGCAACATTATTTACAAAACAAGTTACGAACAACGCGAAAAAACAAAGAAAATAGCATGATTGGTTAAGAGCCGATAAGACAGCAGTCCTGCCCTCCGGCACCATCTGGTCTGTTAGAGAAGAAAGTTATACAATCTCTAGCAGAAGGCTGAGACATGGGGTTATGGTATAACTCTGATCTCTAACAGAAGGCTGAGACATGGTATAACTCTGATCTCTATCAGAAGGCTGAGACATGGTATAACTCTGATCTCTATCAGAAGGCTGAGACATGGTATAACTCTGATCTCTAACAGAAGGCTGAGACATGGGGTTATGGTATAACTCTGATCTCTAGCAGAAGGCTGAGACATGGGGTTATGGTATAACTCTGATCTCTAACAGAAGGCTGACATGGGGTTATGGTATAACTCTGATCTCTAGCAGAAGGCTGAGACATGGGGTTATGGTATAACTCTGATCTCTAACAGAAGGCTGAGACATGGGGTTATGGTATAACTCTGATCTCTAGCAGAAGGCTGAGACATGGGGTTATGGTATAACTCTGATCTCTAACAGAAGGCTGAGACATGGGGTTATGGTATAACTCTGATCTCTAACAGAAGGCTAAGACATGGGGTTATGGTATAACTCTGATCTCTATAGCAGAAGGCTGAGACATGGGGTTATGGTATAACTCTGATCTCTAACAGAAGGCTGACATTGGGTTATGGTATAACTCTGATCTCTAACAGAAGGCTGAGACATGGGGTTATGGTATAACTCTGATCTCTAACAGAAGGTTGACATGGGGTTATGGTATAACTCTGATCTCTAACAGAAGGCTGAGACATGGGGTTATGGTATAACTCTGATCTCTAACAGAAGGCTAAGACATGGGGTTATGGTATAACTCTGATCTCTATAGCAGAAGGCTGAGACATGGGGTTATGGTATAACTCTGATCTCTAACAGAAGGCTGACATTGGGTTATGGTATAACTCTGATCTCTAACAGAAGGCTGAGACATGGGGTTATGGTATAACTCTGATCTCTAACAGAAGGCTGACATGGGGTTATGGTATAACTCTGATCTCTAACAGAAGGCTGAGACATGGGGTTATGGTATAACTCTGATCTCTAACAGAAGGCTGAGACATTGGGTTATGGTATAACTCTGATCTCTAACAGAAGGCTGAGACATGGGGTTATGGTATAACTCTGATCTCTAACAGAAGGCTGAGACATGGGGTTATGGTATAACTCTGATCTCTAGCAGAAGGCTGAGACATGGGGTTATGGTATAACTCTGATCTCTAACAGAAGGCTGAGACATGGGGTTATGGTATAACTCTGATCTCTAACAGAAGGCTGACATGGGGTTATGGTATAACTCTGATCTCTTGCAGAAGGCTGACATGGGGTTATGGTATAACTCTGATCTCTAACAGAAGGATTAGGCATGGGGTTATGGTATAACTCTGATCTCTAGCAGAAGGCTAAGACATGGGGTTATGGTATAACTCTGATCTCTAACAGAAGGCTGAGACATGGGGTTATGGTATAACTCTGATCTCTAACAGAAGGCTGAGACATGGGGTTATGGTATAACTCTGATCTCTAACAGAAGGCTGAGACATGGGGTTATGGTATAACTCTGATCTCTAACAGAAGGCTGAGACATGCGGTTATGGTATAACTCTGATCTCTAGCAGAAGGCTGAGACATGGGGTTATGGTATAACTCTGATCTCTAACAGAAGGCTGAGACATGGGGTTATGGTATAACTCTGATCTCTAACAGAAGGCTGAGACATTGGGTTATGGTATAACTCTGATCTCTATCAGAAGGCTGAGACATGGGGTTATGGTATAACTCTGATCTCTAACAGAAGGCTGAGACATGGGGTTATGGTATAACTCTGATCTCTAGCAGAAGGCTGAGACATGGGGTTATGGTATAACTCTGATCTCTAACAGAAGGCTGAGACATGGGGTTATGGTATAACTCTGATCTCTATAACAGAAGGCTGAGACATGGGGTTATGGTATAACTCTGATCTCTAGCAGAAGGCTAAGACATGGGGTTATGGTATAACTCTGATCTCTATCAGAAGGCTGAGACATTGGGTTATGGTATAACTCTGATCTCTAGCAGAAGGCTAAGACATGGGGTTATGGTATAACTCTGATCTCTATCAGAAGGCTGAGACATTGGGTTATGGTATAACTCTGATCTCTAACAGAAGGCTGACATGGGGTTATGGTATAACTCTGATCTCTATCAGAAGGCTGAGACATTGGGTTATGGTATAACTCTGATCTCTAACAGAAGGCTGAGACATGGGGTTATGGTATAACTCTGATCTCTAACAGAAGGCTGAGACATGGGGTTATGGTATAACTCTGATCTCTAACAGAAGGCTGAGACATGGGGTTATGGTATAACTCTGATCTCTTGCAGAAGGCTGACATGGGGTTCTGGTATAACTCTGATCTCTTGCAGAAGGCTGAGACATGGGGTTATGGTATAACTCTGATCTCGAGCAGAAGGCTGACATGGGGTTATGGTATAACTCTGATCTCTATCAGAAGGCTGAGACATGGGGTTATGGTATAACTCTGATCTCTAACAGAAGGCTGAGACATGGGGTTATGGTATAACTCTGATCTCTAGCAGAAGGCTGAGACATGGGGTTATGGTATAACTCTGATCTCTAACAGAAGGCTGAGACATGGGGTTATGGTATAACTCTGATCTCTAGCAGAAGGCTGAGACATGGGGTTATGGTATAACTCTGATCTCTAACAGAAGGCTGAGACATGGGGTTATGGTATAACTCTGATCTCTAACAGAAGGCTGAGACATTGGGTTATGGTATAACTCTGATCTCTAGCAGAAGGCTGAGACATGGGGTTATGGTATAACTCTGATCTCTAACAGAAGGCTGAGACATGGGGTTATGGTATAACTCTGATCTCTAGCAGAAGGCTGAGACATGGGGTTATGGTATAACTCTGATCTCTAACAGAAGGCTGAGACATTGGGTTATGGTATAACTCTGATCTCTAGCAGAAGGCTGAGACATGGGGTTATGGTATAACTCTGTTCTCTAACAGAAGGCTGAGACATGGGGTTATGGTATAACTCTGATCTCTAACAGAAGGCTGACATGGGGTTATGGTATAACTCTGATCTCTTGCAGAAGGCTGACATGGGGTTATGGTATAACTCTGATCTCTAACAGAAGGCTGAGACATGGGGTTATGGTATAACTCTGATCTCTAGCAGAAGGCTAAGACATGGGGTTATGGTATAACTCTGATCTCTAACAGAAGGCTGAGACATGGGGTTATGGTATAACTCTGATCTCTAACAGAAGGCTGAGACATGGGGTTATGGTATAACTCTGACCTCTAACAGAAGGCTGAGACATTGGGTTATGGTATAACTCTGATCTCTAACAGAAGGCTGAGACATTGGGTTAAGGTATAACTCTGATCTCTAGCAGAAGGCTGAGACATGGGGTTATGGTATAACTCTGATCTCTAACAGAAGGCTGAGACATGGGGTTATGGTATAACTCTGATCTCTAGCAGAAGGCTGACATGGGGTTATGGTATAACTCTGATCTCTAACAGAAGGCTGAGACATGGGGTTATGGTATAACTCTGATCTCTAACAGAAGGCTGAGACATGCGGTTATGGTATAACTCTGATCTCTAGCAGAAGGCTGAGACATGGGGTTATGGTATAACTCTGATCTCTAACAGAAGGCTGAGACATGGGGTTATGGTATAACTCTGATCTCTAACAGAAGGCTGAGACATTGGGTTATGGTATAACTCTGATCTCTATCAGAAGGCTGAGACATGGGGTTATGGTATAACTCTGATCTCTAACAGAAGGCTGAGACATGGGGTTATGGTATAACTCTGATCTCTAGCAGAAGGCTGAGACATGGGGTTATGGTATAACTCTGATCTCTAACAGAAGGCTGAGACATGGGGTTATGGTATAACTCTGATCTATAACAGAAGGCTGAGACATGGGGTTATGGTATAACTCTGATCTCTAGCAGAAGGCTAAGACATGGGGTTATGGTATAACTCTGATCTCTATCAGAAGGCTGAGACATTGGGTTATGGTATAACTCTGATCTCTAGCAGAAGGCTAAGACATGGGGTTATGGTATAACTCTGATCTCTATCAGAAGGCTGAGACATTGGGTTATGGTATAACTCTGATCTCTAACAGAAGGCTGACATGGGGTTATGGTATAACTCTGATCTCTATCAGAAGGCTGAGACATTGGGTTATGGTATAACTCTGATCTCTAACAGAAGGCTGAGACATGGGGTTATGGTATAACTCTGATCTCTAACAGAAGGCTGAGACATGGGGTTATGGTATAACTCTGATCTCTAACAGAAGGCTGAGACATGGGGTTATGGTATAACTCTGATCTCTTGCAGAAGGCTGACATGGGGTTCTGGTATAACTCTGATCTCTTGCAGAAGGCTGAGACATGGGGTTATGGTATAACTCTGATCTCGAGCAGAAGGCTGACATGGGGTTATGGTATAACTCTGATCTCTATCAGAAGGCTGAGACATGGGGTTATGGTATAACTCTGATCTCTAACCGAAGGCTGAGACATGGGGTTATGGTATAATTCTGATCTCTAACAGAAGGCTGAGACATGGGGTTATGGTATAACTCTGATCTCTAACAGAAGGCTGAGACATGGGGTTATGGTATAACTCTGATCTCTAGCAGAAGGCTGAGACATGGGGTTATGGTATAACTCTGATCTCTAACAGAAGGCTGAGACATGGGGTTATGGTATAACTCTGATCTCTAGCAGAAGGCTGAGACATGGGGTTATGGTATAACTCTGATCTCTAGCAGAAGGCTGAGACATGGGGTTATGGTATAACTCTGATCTCTAACAGAAGGCTGAGACATTGGGTTATGGTATAACTCTGATCTCTAGCAGAAGGCTGAGACATGGGGTTATGGTATAACTCTGATCTCTAACAGAAGGCTGAGACATGGGGTTATGGTATAACTCTGATCTCTAGCAGAAGGCTGAGACATGGGGTTATGGTATAACTCTGATCTCTAACAGAAGGCTGAGACATTGGGTTATGGTATAACTCTGATCTCTAGCAGAAGGCTGAGACATGGGGTTATGGTATAACTCTGATCTCTAACAGAAGGCTGAGACATGGGGTTATGGTATAACTCTGATCTCTAGCAGAAGGCTGACATGGGGTTATGGTATAACTCTGATCTCTAACAGAAGGCTGAGACATGGGGTTATGGTATAACTCTGATCTCTAACAGAAGGCTGACATGGGGTTATGGTATAACTCTGATCTCTAGCAGAAGGCTGAGACATGGGGTTATGGTATAACTCTGATCTCTAGCAGAAGGCTGACATGGGGTTATGGTATAACTCTGATCTCTATCAGAAGGCTGACATGGGGTTATGGTATAACTCTGATCTCTAACAGAAGGCTAAGACATGGGGTTATGGAGAACTCTGATCTCTAACAGAAGGCTGAGACATGGGGTTATGGTATAACTCTGATATCTAACAGAAGGCTGAGACATGGGGTTATGGTATAACTCTGATCTCTAGCAGAAGGCTGAGACATGGGGTTATGGTATAACTCTGATCTCTAACAGAAGGCTGAGACATGGGGTTATGGTATAACTCTGATCTCTAACAGAAGGCTGAGACATGGGGTTATGGTATAACTCTGATCTCTAGCAGAAGGCTGAGACATGGGGTTATGGTATAACTCTGATCTCTAACAGAAGGCTGAGACATGGGGTTATGGTATAACTCTGATCTCTAGCAGAAGGCTAAGACATGGGGTTATGGTATAACTCTGATCTCTATCAGAAGGCTGAGACATGGGGCTATGGTATAACTCTGATCTCTAACAGAAGGCTGAGACATGGGGTTATGGTATAACTCTGATCTCTAACAGAAGGCTGAGACATTGGGTTATGGTATAACTCTGATCTCTATCAGAAGGCTGAGACATGGGGTTATGGTATAACTCTGATCTCTAACAGAAGGCTGAGACATGGGGTTATGGTATAACTCTGATCTCTAACAGAAGGCTGAGACATGGGGTTATGGTATAACTCTGATCTCTAGCAGAAGGCTGAGACATGGGGTTATGGTATAACTCTGATCTCTAGCAGAAGGCTGACATGGGGTTATGGTATAACTCTGATCTCTATCAGAAGGCTGACATGGGGTTATGGTATAACTCTGATCTCAACCAGAAGGCTGACATGGGGTTATGGTATAACTCTGATCTCTATCAGAAGGCTGAGACATGGGGTTATGGTATAACTCTGATCTCTAACAGAAGGCTGAGACATGGGGTTATGGTATAACTCTGATCTCTAGCAGAAGGCTGAGACATGGGGTTATGGTATAACTCTGATCTCTAGCAGAAGGCTGACATGGGGTTATGGTATAACTCTGATCTCTATCAGAAGGCTGACATGGGGTTATGGTATAACTCTGATCTCTAACAGAAGGCTGACATGGGGTTATGGTATAACTCTGATCTCTATCAGAAGGCTGAGACATGGGGTTATGGTATAACTCTGATCTCTAACAGAAGGCTGACATGGGGTTATGGTATAACTCTGATCTCTTGCAGAAGGCTGACATGGGGTTATGGTATAACTCTGATCTCTAACAGAAGGCTGAGACATGGGGTTATGGTATAACTCTGATCTCTAACAGAAGGCTGAGACATGGGGTTAAGGTATAACTCTGATCTCTAACAGAAGGCTAAGACATGGGGTTATGGAGAACTCTGATCTCTAACAGAAGGCTGAGACATGGGGTTATGGTATAACTCTGATCTCTAACAGAAGGCTGACATTGGGTTATAGTATAACTCTGATCTCTAACAGAAGGCTAAGACATGGGGTTATGGTATAACTCTGATCTCTAACAGAAGGCTGAGACATGGGGTTATGGTATAACTCTGATCTCTAGCAGAAGGCTGAGACATGGGGTTATGGTATAACTCTGATCTCTAACAGAAGGCTGACATTGGGTTATGGTATAACTCTGATCTCTAGCAGAAGGCTGAGACATGGGGTTATGGTATAACTCTGATCTCTAACAGAAGGCTGAGACATGGGGTTATGGTATAACTCTGATCTCTAACAGAAGGCTGAGACATGGGGTTATGGTATAACTCTGATCTCCAACAGAAGGCTGAGACATGGGGTTATGGTATAACTCTGATCTCCAACAGAAGGCTGAGACATGGGGTTATGGTATAACTCTGATCTCTAACAGAAGGCTGAGACATGGGGTTATGGTATAACTCTGATCTCTAGCAGAAGGCTGAGACATGGGGTTATGGTATAACTCTGATCTCTAACAGAAGGCTGAGACATGGGGTTATGGTATAACTCTGATCTCTAACAGAAGGCTGACATGGGGTTATGGTATAACTCTGATCTCTAGCAGAAGGCTGAGACATGGGGTTATGGTATAACTCTGATCTCTAGCAGAAGGCTGAGACATGGGGTTATGGTATAACTCTGATCTCTATAACAGAAGGCTGAGACATGGGGTTATGGTATAACTCTGATCTCTTGCAGAAGGCTGAGACATGGGGTTATGGTATAACTCTGATCTCTATAACAGAAGGCTGAGACATGGGGTTATGGTATAACTCTGATCTCTTGCAGAAGGCTGAGACATGGGGTTATGGTATAACTCTGATCTCTAGCAGAAGGCTGAGACATGGGGTTATGGTATAACTCTGATCTCTAACAGAAGGCTGAGACATGGGGTTATGGTATAACTCTGATCTCTAGCAGAAGGCTGAGACATGGGGTTATGGTATAACTCTGATCTCTAGCAGAAGGCTGAGACATGGGGTTATGGTATAACTCTGATCTCTATCAGAAGGCTGAGACATGGGGTTATGGTATAACTCTGATCTCTAACAGAAGGCTGAGACATTGGGTTATGGTATAACTCTGATCTCTAACAGAAGGCTGAGACATGGGGTTATGGTATAACTCTGATCTCTAACAGAAGGCTGAGACATGGGGTTATGGTATAACTCTGATCTCTAACAGAAGGCTGAGACATGGGGTTATGGTATAACTCTGATCTCTATCAGAAGGCTGAGACATGGGGTTATGGTATAACTCTGATCTCTAACAGAAGGCTGAGACATGGGGTTATGGTATAACTCTGATCTCTAACAGAAGGCTGAGACATGGGGTTATGGTATAACTCTGATCTCTAACAGAAGGCTGAGACATGGGGTTATGGTATAACTCTGATCTCTAACAGAAGGCTGAGACATGGGGTTATGGTATAACTCTGATCTCTAACAGAACACAGCACACAACTCTTTCTGCTTCAACCTATGTCTCTGATAGATATCACAGAGCCCAGCCTGCCTCTTTATAAGGCACATACAGATTGCCATGCCATGTATTGCACAGCACAGCATATCACAACACAGCACATCAGGGCATATCACAACACAGCACATCAGGGCATATCACAGCATAGCATGTCACAGCACATCACAGCACAGCATGTCACAACACATCACACTATATCACAGCACAGCACACTATATCACAGCACAGCATATCACAGCCCAGCACAGCACACTATATCACAGCCCAGCATATCACAGTCCAGCACAGCACACTATATCACATCACAGCATATCACAACATATCACAGGACATCACACTATATCACAGCACAGCACATTATATCACAGGACAGCATATCACAGCACACCATATCACAGCACAGCACATCACACTATATCACAGCACAGCACACCATATCACAGCACAGCATAACACAGCACAGCACACTATGTCACAGAACAGCATATCACAGCATATCACAGCACAGCACAGCAGATCACAGCACAGCACAGCAGATCACAGCATTTCACACCACACCACAGCACAGCACAGCATATCATAGTAGAACACTGTCTCCATGCAGAGGCTTTGAACTAGCAGGAGGTCAGGTTGGCTTCTCGAAACTTAAAATGCTTTAATTTAGTTGTTTTTATTGTCTGTTTCTATATCTTGTCCCATGCGACAAATCCTATCCTTCTTCCTCCTTATTCTCAGAATCCCTGTAATATGTGTCCTATTCACTATGGGGCTGGATCAGACTTAGTACATCTTTCAGTACTTTCAGTACATCTTTCCTACGCATGCCTTTCCTGCGCACAGTTTTTGGTATTCAGACTTGCCTTATTCAGTCATGTAATACACTCTGAATAAAATTAATTCAACCACTGAAAACGCTCCCACTGGCTGGTCAACATATGTTCAATAGGTTTTTCAGTACATGTATCTTAAGCCATCAATCAAATGTATCTATAAAACCTTACATCAGCTGATGTCACAAAGGGCTGTACAGAAACGCAGCCTAAAACCCCAAACAGCAAGCAATGCAGGTGTAGAAGAACGGTGGCTAGGAAAAACTCCCTAGAAAGGCCAGAACCTAGGAAGAAACCTAGTGAGGAACCAGGCTATGAGGGGTGGCCAGTCCTCCTCCAGTTGTGCCGGGTGGAGATTATAACAGAACATGGCCAAGATGTTCAAATGTTCATAGATGACCAGCAGGGTCAAATAATAATACTCACAGTGGTTGTAGAGGGTGCAACAGGTCAGCACCTCAGGAGTAAATGTCAGTTGGCTTTTCATAGCCGATCATTCAGAGTATCTCTACCGCTCATTTGCATATTGTTGAGCTAGCTATTGTTCTCAGTTTAAAATGATACCAGTAGATAATGTATACCGTATGAGGCTAACGGTTTTATAAGACAGATTTTCTACATGATTTCTCTGACAAATAAATCTCTGATAAAATTGTTTAGTACAAATCCAACCCTTGTATTCTAGGTACTGTACTATACAGGGATGTAAAGGTGCTGACAGTCTGTAAAGGAAAGGGGGAAACCTAGTCAGTTGTACAACTGAATGCCTTCAACTGAAATGTGTCTTCCGCATTTAACCCAACCCCTCTGAATCAGAGAGGTGCGGGGGGCTGCCTTAATCGACATCCACGTCTTCGGCACCCAGGGAACAGTGGGTTAACTGCCTTGCTCAGGTGCAGAATGTCTGATTTTTACCTTGTCAGCTCGGGGATTCAATCCAGCTACCTTTCGGTTACTGGCCCAACTCTCTAACCTCTAGGCTACCTGCCGCCCCACAGGCTAATTCAAAATGTCAAAAAGCAACATAGTGGGACATGGGGAGCATTCTAATTCTCCCTGGTTTATTTGCTGAGAATGGTTTTAAAACACAGAGACAAAATCAGAAGGTCAATGGCATGGAGGATCTTCACCCCAAACCAATAGCTGGGTGAATATCATGCTGTTCTCATGCTAAAGTTCAGGATACGCATAGAGAGAAAAGTGCATGAAAAAGGGAATTCCTCTCCATGTAAGTTCACATAACTCGGATCGGAATTCAGCCCATTGTGATTACATTTATGGAACAGAAATGACACATTCAATTCAAATCCTTCCAAGTAGATGATCCACTCATCTATAGAGCACATGCATCCCGGGCCTCAGCATAATTGCTGTTGGTTTGTGTTTGGTGAATGGACAGGGGCACAGGACTGGACCTGGGTTCAAATGCTATTTGAAATATTTATAATAATTATTTATTTATAATAATATATAATACTATTTGAACCCAGGTCTGGACAGGACAGTGCCTGGCTTATAACCTACACTAGGCCTGGAGAAAAGGGGCTGATCCGCCCTTCCATCCACACCCAGCCCTATTAAAGCCACTGTGGACCAGAGCTTTTCTACATGGTCTTCCTGCTGTGTCCTATCTGATCGATGTTGACTGGGGGTCACCTAAGCCTGTAGCAGCCATGGGACCAGGGAATTGCAGTGTTTGTGTTTGTGGTGTGTGGTGGTGCACACAGGGGGCTAAACGTTTACATGCATTAATGTGACTTCATTTGACTGGTGGCCCAGGCTGAGGTACAGACCATGGTGACCCAGAGCCCATGGACAGACTGCGCCCTATGTTAACCGCCTTTCTCCCCAGAGCTAGAGATAGCTCAGAGGTTAGGAGGAAACCAAGAGGCTGTTTGGGTGAACTTTAGTGTTGCCACATTCCAAAGTCTAATTTTCACTCAGCTTTTGTTTATTTCCAAACGAACATGAGAAAGCAGGAAATCAAGGTTCTGTGTGATGACTCTGAGGGTTTCAACAGGGAAATCAAGTACACGCTCAGACTGGGTGGGTAGTTAACACAGCGAACTGTTATGCAGGAGTTGGATGGTGATGTTGTGCCTCTATTGACGTTATTGGACTGACTGACACTGGCTGACTGGCTGGCTGGCTGGATGACTGGCTGGCTGACTGACTGGCTGGCTGGCCGGCTGCATGACTGACTGACTGGATGACTGACTGACTGACACTGGCTGGCTGGCTGGATGACTGGCTGGCTAGCTGGCTAGCTGGCTGACTCGCTGGCTGGCTGGATGACTGACTGACTGACTGACTGACTGACTGGCTGGCTGGCTGGCTGGCTGCATGACTGACTGACTGACTGACTGACACTGGCTGGCTGGCTGGCTGGCTGGCTGGCTGGATGACTGGCTGGCTAGCTGGATGACTGGCTGGATGACTGGCTGGATGACTGACTGACTTACTTACTGACTGACTGGCTGGCTGGCTGGCTGGCTAGCTGGATGACTGGCTGGATGACTGGCTGGATGACTGGCTGGATGACTGGCTGGATGACTGACTGACTGACTGACTTACTTACTTCCTTACTGACTGGCTGGCTGGATGACTGGCTGGCTCGCTGGCTAGCTGGATGACTGGATGACTGACTGACTGGCTGGATGACTGACTGACTGACTGACTGACTGACTGGCTGGCTGGCTGGCTGGCTGACTGACTTACTTACTGGCTGGCTGGCTGGCTGACTGTCTGTGGTGGAAAGGACACAGATTTGGATGGTGAAACACCTGGGTGTTACTGTAGAGCTGCTGTGTCCCTCTACTGCTTTCATTCACTAAATTGTGACCACTGATTTCTCTGGTAAAACATTCACTGTATTCAAAAAGTATTTTCTCACTCAGATTGGATCTCTGTCTCTTTCTCTTTCTGTCTCCCTCTGTATCTCTCACCCTTAAAAGCAATACAGCTTTTTAGTAATCACAAATTCGAATGTGTTTGTGTGATTGTGTGTATGTTTTGATATTAAGGATAACCTGCCTAGGGGGCAGGGTAGTTTAGGGTAACTGATTGTAGTGTGTGTGTGTGTGTGTGTGTGTCTGTGTGTGTGTGTGTGTGTGTCTCTGTGTGTGTGTGTGTGTGTGTGCGAGAGAGAGAGTAGAATATATCTTAATCTGAAAGAACAGAGGAGAGAGCAGACAGTGAGAAATGACTGATTGTTCGTGCGTGCCTGTGTGCAATTCACTGCCTGATAATGTGTGTATGGGTGTTAGTGTGCATGGCTGCCTCAGCGTGTGTGTTCAGTTGAATGACTGGTGGGAACAATATTGACTATTTGTAGGTAACTTTTGGTGGCCCACAAAACTGTCCTGTTAGAAACACCCCCCCCCACACACACACACACACACACACACAAAGAGCTCATCCTCGGCTCCCAACTCTCCTCACTCCTCAGGCCTGCAGCAGGGAGGGTGGTGAGAGGGGGTCTGGAAAGTGGGATGTCTCTTCCATCTCTCCCAGGCCCAGAGGAGGGGGGGGGGGTGCTGTCTCTCCTAGGCCCAGAGGAGGGGATGCAGTCTCTCCCAGGCCCAGAAGAGGGGATGCTGTCTTTCCCAGGCCCAGAGGAGGGGGTGCTGTCTCTACCAGGCCCAGAGGAGGGGGTGCTGTCTCTCCCAGGCCCAGAGGAGGGGTGCTGTCTCTCCCAGGCCCAGAGGAGGGGGTGCTGTCTCTCCCAGGCCCAGAGGAGGGAGTGCTGTCTCTCCCAGGCCCAGAGGAGGGGGTGCTGTCTCTCCCAGGCCCAGAGGAGGGGATGCTGTCTCTCCCAGGCCCAGAAGAGGGGATGCTGTCTTTCCCAGGCCCAGAGGAGGGGATGCTGTCTCATTGACCAATGCTGACCAGGAGGCAAAGAGAGAGGAGGCTGATGGTAGGAGCCTGGTAGAGAGATCAATCTGGTGATAGGAGCCTGTTAGAGAGATCAATCTGATGGCTAGAACAATAGCCATCTGTCGTGCGTGGCTGCTCTCCCTTCCACAGCTCCGTAGGGCCAGGGGACCAGCCAGTTGTGACTTTCTTTATTTTCACTCTCCCTTTTTTCCAGGGTAACTTTTGCCCCTTTACAATGGCCCTTTTGTCCCCCTCCCTCCGCCCTTTTCCAACTCTTTAGCCCTTCGAGCTCAATTGGAACAAAAGTTGAAAGCGCAACTATTCACCTTCCTCCCTTCCTCTCTCCTGCTCTCTGATTCCCATTATGACTTCTGGCTCCGACTCTCTGTCTCTAGCTGTGCTGCTGCTGCGTGTGTGTGTGTGTGTGTGTGTGTGTGTGTGTGTGTGTGTGTGTGTGTGTGTGTGTGTGTGTGTGTGTGTGTGTGTGTGTGTGTGTGTGTGTGTGTGTGTGTGTGTGTGTGTGCGTGCGCGCGCGTGCGTGTGTGTGTGTGTGTGCACGTGTGTGTGTGTGTGTGCACGTGTGTGTGTGCGCGCGTGTGTGCGTGCGCGTGTGTGTGTGTGTGTGTGTGTGGAGAAGATGCCTGCATGGTGTGGTCCTGGACTATGGGAATGAACTGAGACAAAGCCTCACACTCCAGTGCTTACCATGCTCAGCAGTTTCACACGTCTCTTATTTCCCACATTGGATCCCTTCCTCAATCTGTTACTGTTATCTCCATGATGGCCTCTTCCTGTCAGTTTCATTGTGTGTCACTCCCTATCCCCAGTGTCCAGGAAGTCAGCTCCACTAAAGAGGACGTTACATAGCGCACGCTGCCCGTCGGTGTGCGACACAAACCCCCCCGGTTGATAACTGTGTGTGTGTTGACCAGCCGGCACATGTGAATGAAAGGCCTGTAGAAACCTGGAGCTGTGGTCCCGAACCATTAATTGACACACACACACAAGCACACGCACCTACACGCACGCACACAAAAAGTGCTCATCCTCGGCTCCCAACTCTTCTCACTCCTCAGGCCTGCAGCAGGGAGGGTGGTGAGAGGGGGGCTGGAGAGTGGGACGTCTCTTCCATCTCTTCCAGGACCAGAGGAGGGGAGGAGGGGGGGTGCTGTCTCTCCCAGGCCCAGAGGAGGGGATGCTGTCTCTCTTAGGCCCAGAGAAGGGGATGCTGTCTCTCCCAGGCCCAGAGGAGGGGATGCTGTCTCTCCCAGGCCCAGAGGAGGGGATGCTGTCTCTCCCAGTCCCATAGGAGGGGATGCTGTCTCTCCCAGGCCCAGAGGAGGGGATGCTGTCTCTCCCAGTCCCAGAGGAGGGGATGCTGTCTCTCCCAGGCCCAGAGGAGGGGATGCTGTCTCTCTTAGGCCCAGAGAAGGGGATGCTGTCTCTCCCAGGCCCAGAGGAGGGGATGCTGTCTCTCCCAGGCCCAGAGGAGGGGATGCTGTCTCTCCCAGTCCCAGAGGAGGGGATGCTGTCTCTCCCAGGCCCAGAGGAGGGGATGCTGTCTCTCCCAGTCCCAGAGGAGGGGATGCTGTCTCTCCCAGTCCCAGAGGAGGGGATGCCGTCTCTCCCAGGCCCAGAGAAGGAAAGGGGATGCGGTCTCTCCCAGTCCCAGAGGAGGGGATGCTGTCTCTCTTAGGCCCAGAGAGGGGATGCTGTCTCTCCCAGGCCCAGAGGAGGGGATGCTGTCTCTCCCAGTCCCAGAGGAGGGGATGCTGTCTCTCCCAGGCCCAGAGGAGGGGATGCTGTCTCTCCCAGTCCCAGAGGAGGGGATGCTGTCTCTCCCAGTCCCAGAGGAGGGGATGCTGTCTCTCCCAGGCCCAGAGGAGGAGAGGGGATGCGGTCTCTCCCAGTCCCAGAGGAGAGGATGCTGTCTCTCCCAGGCCCAGAGGAGGGGATGCTGTCTCTCCCAGTCCCAGAGGAGGGGATGCTGTCTCTCCCAGGCCCAGAGGAGGAGAGGGGATGCGGTCTCTCCCAGTCCCAGAGGAGGGGATGCTGTCTCTCCCAGTCCCAGAGGAGGGGATGCTGTCTCTCCCAGGCCCAGAGGAGGGGATGCTGTCTCTCCCAGGCCCAGAGGAGTGGATGCTGACCAGGAGGCAAAGAGAGATAGGAGGCTAATGGTAGGAGTCTGGCAGAGAATTCAATCTGATGGTAGGAGCCTGGTAGAGAGTTCAATCTGATGGTAGGAGCCTGGTAGAGAGATCAATCTGATGGTAGGAGCCTGGTAGAGAGATCAATCTGATGGTAGGAGCCTGGTAGAGAGATCAATCTGATGGTAGGAGCCTGGTAGAGAGATCAATCTGATGGTAGGAGCCTGGTAGATGCATCAATCTGATGGCTCGGACAATAGCCATCTGTCATGCGTGGCTGCTCTCCCTTCCACAGCTCTGTTCATTATAGGGCCAAGGGACCAGCCAGTGGTGGCTTGTCTCATTTTCAACACATTGGACGGAGGCTGACTTCTCTTCTTAAGGGGTTCAAGCCGGTCCATGGTAGAGTGGGATTCAGATTGCAATTTGTTACTGCTGTCCTCAACAAGACTTTTCAGGGGAAACTTCTACATCTGATGGGTGAACTACTCCAGAAGATGTTGGTTGGACAACTTGAGACGTTGCACACCATGTGTTCATCAGGGCTCTCTCAACATCTCAATAAACTTCAACCTGATACAGTAGCTAAGGCTACGTTTACACAGGCAGCCCAATTCTCATCTTTTGACCAATTATTGGTCTTTTTGTCCAATCAGATCAGATCTTTTGCCCATAATTGGGAAAATGATCTGAATTGGTCAGCCTGTGTAAACGCAGCCTAAATGCCCCAGAAAGGTTGACAGAGAGGAAGTGAAGTAGCCTGGTGGTCCAGTCTGTCTGTGCTTTAGTCAACTCCTTTGTGTGTTTGTCCTTTGTATGGCTTGACAGCCATAGTAGAGTTGGTTACACTACAGCAGTATTAAATCAGGCTGGGAGTGAAAGCTTGGATTGTTGATCTAGGAACAATTTATCCTTTTTGATCATAATTAAAAATATTATATTGACAGATCCTAGATCAGCACTCCAACTTTGAACTGCTTTGTGGATACGGGCCGAGGCTGGGAGTAAAAGCTCGAAAGGAGAGACTGTGACAGAGGATAGAACAAGGTAGTGAAGGGGATCATTTACAGCCCCCAGCAGGGCTACAGTTTCAGCCAGGCACCATAATGGACTATCTGGCAAATAAGCCAGTGCTTTCTGTGTCCTGTAGATAATAGTTCCCAGCTGTTTGTGGTTCGGGGGAACAAAGGGCTGTTTGTAAAAGGTGATCTGTTGATTGGTCCTAGCGTCAGTACGAAGCTGTTTGATTGGCTCGGTTTTAATAGGACTTGGATCAGAGGAGAGCTGGCATCTGTGTACGGTACTGCCTTACACGCACGCACGCACACACGCACGCACACACACACACACACACACAAACACACACGCATGCACACACACACGCACACGCACACAAACACGCACGCACGCACGCACGCACACGCACGCACGCACGCACGCACGCACACACACACACACACACACACACACACACACACACACACACACACACACACACACACACACACACACACACACATATCCTGGGGCTGACTCAGTATACCATAACAACACTGGCCAATCTCTCTCTGTGTATGTGTCCAAGTGGAGAGGAAGAGAGAGTTGGAGAAGGAGAGGGAGGGAGAGAGGTGGAGAGAGAGAGATATGTGGAGAGGGAGAAAGAGGTAGAGAGGGAAAGAAGTGGAGAGGGAGAGAGAGGTGGAGAGAGAGAGAGGATGTGAAGAAAGAGAGGGAGGTAGATGGAGAGGTAGAGAGGGGGACAGGGAGAGAGAGGTGTAGAGAGAGAAAGAGGTAGAGAGGTGGAGAGGTGGAGAGGGAGAGAGAGATGGAGAGGGAGAGACGTGGCGAGAGAGAAAGAGGTAGAGGTGGAGAGAGAGAGAGAGAGGGAGAGAGAGAGAGGTGGAGAGAGAGGTGGAGAGAGATAGGTGGAGAGGGAGAGAGTGGTGGAGACAGAGAGGTGAAGAGGGAGGGGAGAGGTAAGAGGTGGAGAGGGAGAGAGAGGTGGAGAGGTAAAGAAGTGGAGAGGTAAGAGGTGGAGAGGTAGAGATAGGTGGAGAGAGAGAGAGATGGAGAGTTAACAGAGTGGAGAGGGAGAGATAAGTGGAGAAGGAGAGATAGGTGGAGAGAGAGAGAGGTAGAGAGGGAGAGATAGGTCGAGATGGGAGAGAGAGGTAGAGAGGTGGAGAGGTAAAGAGGGCAGGAGGTAAAAAGGTGGAGAGGTAGAGATAGGTGGAGAGAGAGAGAGATGGAGAGTTAACAGAGTGGAGAGGGAGAGATAGGTGGAGATGGGAGAGAGAGGTAGAGAGGTGGAGAGGTAAAGAGGTGAAGAGGGAGGGGAGAGGTAAGAGGTGGAGAGGGAGAGAGAGGTGGAGAGGTAAAGAAGTGGAGAAGTAAGAGGTGGAGAGGTAGAGATAGGTGGAGAGAGAGAGAGATGGAGAGTTAACAGAGTGGAGAGGGAGAGAGAGGTGGAGAGGAAGAGATAGGTCGAGATGGGAGAGAGAGGTAGAGAGGGAGCGATAGGTCGAGATGGGAGAGAGATGGAGAGAGGTGGAGAGGTAAAGAGGGCAGGAGGTAAAAAGGTGGAGAGGGAGAGAGAGGTGGAGAGTTAACAGAGTGGAGAGGTAGAGATAGGTGGAGAGGGAGAGATAGGTGGAGATGGGAGAGAGAGGTAGAGAGGTGGAGAGGTAAAGAGGGCAGGAGGTAAAGAGGTGGAGAGGGAAAGAGAGGTGAAGTGAAAGAGAGTGTTCTCTTGGGGTTTGTTGCAGTGTAAGTGACTAAGCTAAAACGGCTCAAAGGGCAGAGGCCTATCTGTTTTTTCTTTGAGTCAGCTTAGGTTACATGTTTACATTTTAGTGGTTTAGCACGTACAAGAGTGTTCAAAACTGTTATCAATCAAAGGGTGGCTACTTCAAAGAATCTAAAATATAAAATACATTTTGATTAACTACATAATTCCATATGTGTTATTTTATAGTTTTGATGTCTTCACCATTATTCTACAATTTAGAAAATAGTAAAAATAAAGAAAAAGCCTTGAATGAGTAGGTGTGTCCAAACTTTTGACTGGTACTGTACATTACTGCATTCATCTTAAGATGTCTAGGTCTACAAATTGAGAAGTCATGTGACTAAACTGAATAAAAAGAAGAAGAAACTGCACATATGAAACAAAGACAAAATAAAAATAGAATGATAGTAAAAAACTTTGGAGCGCCAGCCTCAGCTCCATCATTCATTGAATCTGATGGCTCCTTCATCCCAAGACCAATTGATATTGCCAACTAATTTAATGACTTTTTCATTGGCAAGATTAGCAAACTTAGGCATGACATTCCAGCAAGAAACGCTGACACTACCGTACACATCCAAGTATATCTGACCAAATTATGAAAAACAAGCATTGGATTTTTGAATTCCGTAGTGAGTGTGGAAGAAGTGAATAAAATGATTGCTGTCTATCAACAATGACAAGCCACTGGGGTCTGACAACTTGGATGAAAAATTAGGATAATAGCGTATGATATTGACACTCCTATTCCCCATATGTTAAATGTAAGACTACTAGAATGTGTTTGCCCCCAGGCTTGGAGGGATGCAAAAGTCATTCCGCTACCCAAGAATAGTTAAACCCCCTTTACTGGCTCACATTGCGATCAGCCTTTTACCAACCCTTAGTAAACTTCTGGAAAAAATGGTGTTTGACCAGATACAATGCTATTTCACAGTAAGCAAATTGACAACAGAATAGGGAAGGACACTCAACAAGCACAGCACTTACACAAATGACTGATGATTGGCTGAGAGTAATTGATGATAAAAATGATTGTTGGGGCTGTCTAGTTTTCAGTGCAGCTTTTGATATTAGCAATGTCCTTACTTTAGGGCCTGAGCTACAGGCAGTTAGACTTGGGTATGTCATTTTAGGCAAAAATTGAAAAAAAGGGGCGGATCCTTAGAGGTTTTTAACACCCACTTAACCCGGAAGCCAACCACACCAATGTGTCAGAGAAAACACCATCCAACTGACAACCGAAGTCAGCCTGCAGGAGCCCAGCCCGCCACAAGAAGTCACTAGAGCGCGATGAGCCGGATGCACAATAGCATACACATTGGATGATGTAACTTACCATACATCTTGGAGGACGTGTAGTAATATGTATCTTTCTCTGAGACCAGATTGCTTTTGTGTCATGGGAACAACAAAGGAGAATTAGGACAAAGGTTAGGATAGTTTACGTAAAATGTTAGGAGAATTAGATTAAGGTTAGGAAAAGGGTTTGGGGTGTTAGCTAAAATTATACAGTTGTCCCTGATGCGACTCAAATACGCAAGCTTTGGATTGCTAGACGGTCACGGTATATATAATATATATACAGAGCATTCGGAAATTATTCAGACACCTTAACTTTTTCCACATTTTGTTACATCACAGCCTTAATCTAAAATGGATTAAATACACACAACCTTTGTGTGTGACAAAGCAAAAACGGTTTGTTCTTTTGTGCCAATTTTGTAAATAAAAAAATACCTGATTTACATAAGTATTCAGACCCTTTGCTAGGAGACTCAAAATTGAGCTCAAGTGCCTCCTGTTTCCATTGATCAGAGATGTTTGTACAACTTGATTGGAGTCCACCTGTGGTAAATTCTATTGATTGGACATGATTTGGAAAGGCACACACCTGTCTATATAAGGTCCCACAGTTGACAGTGCATGTCAGAGCACAATTCGAGCCATGAGGTCGAAGGAATTGTCCGTAGAGCTACGAGACAGGTGAATTATGTCAAGGTTAGGAAAAGGGTTTGGGGAAGTGTTAGCTAAAATGCTACTCAAACAGGCAACCTTTGAATTGTTAAATGGTCGGGACCAACATCCCTACCTCCCCGACCAACTAATTTGTTTTGTATTTCTTATTTCACTTTTGTTTATTATCTACTTAACTTGCTTGGCAATGTCAACATATGTTTCCCATGCCAATAAAGCCCTTAATTTAATTTAATTGAGAGAGACGTTAACTATTTCCATGGAAGGAGAGTTGTATGGCATTGAAGCTCGTCTGGAGGGTTGTTAACACAGTGTCCAAAGAAGGGCCAGAAGTGTACAGAATGGTGTCGTCTGCATAGAGGTGGATCAGAGACTCACCAGCAGCAAGAGCGTCATCATTGATGTATACAGAGAAGAGAGTCGGTCCAAGAATTGAACCCTGTGGCACCCCCATAGAGACTGCCAGAGGCCCGGACAACAGGCCCTCCGATTTGACACACTGATCTCTATCAGAGAAGTAGTTGGTGAACCAGGCGCGGTTCAAGGCTATCGACTCTGCCGATGAGGATGTGGTGATTGACAGAGTCGAAAGCCTTTTGCCAGGTCAATGAATCCACGGCTGCACAGTATTGTTTCTTATCGATGGCGGTTAAGATATCGTTTAGGACCTTGAGCGTGGCTGAGATGCACCCATGACCAGCTCTGAAACCAGATTGCATAGCGGAGAAGGTATGGTGGGATTCGAAATGGTCGGTAATCTGTTTGTTGACTTGGCCTTCGAAGACCTTAGAAAGCCAGGGTAGGATAGATATATGTCTGTAGCAGTTTGGGTCAAGAGTGTCTCCCCCTTTGAAGAGGGGGATGACCGCAGCTACTTTCCAATCTTTGGGAATCTCCAATGACACGAAAGAGAGGTTGAACAGGCTAGTAATAGGAGTTGCAACAATTTAGGCAGATAATTTTAGAAAGAGAGGGTCCAGATTGACTAGCCCGGCTGATTTGTAGGGGTCCACATTTTGCAGATCTTTCAGAACATCAGCTGACTGGATTTGGGAGAAGGAGAAATGGGGAAGGCTTGGGCGAGTTGCTGTGGGGGGTGCAGTGCTGTTGACCGGGGTAGGGGTAGCCAGGTGGAAAGCATGGCCAGCTGTAGAAAAATGCTTATTGAAATTCTCAATTATAGTGGATTTATCGGTGGTGACATTGTTTCCTTGCCTCAGAGCAGTGGGCAGCTGGGAGGAGGTGCTCTTATTCTCCATGGACTTTACAGTGTCCCAGAACTTTTTTGAGTTTGTGTTGCAGGAAGCAAATTTCTGCTTGAAAAGCTAGCCTTGGCTTTTCTAACTGCTGTGTATATTGGTTTCTAGTTTCTCTGAAAGGTTGCATATCATGGGGGCTGTTCGATGCTAATGTAGAACACCATTGGATGTTTTTGTGTTGGTTAAAAGGGCAGTCAGGTCTGGAGAGAACCAAGGGCTATATCTGTTCCTGGTTCTACATTTCTTGAATGGGGCATGCTTATTTAAGATGATGAGGAAGGCATTAAAAAAAAATATCCAGGCATCCTCTACTGATGGGATGAGATCAATATCCTTCCAGGATACCCTGGCCAGGTCGATTAGAAAGGTCTGCTCGCTGAAGTGTTTCAGAGAGTGTTTGACAGTGATGAGTGGAGGTCGTTTGACCGCTGACCCATTACGGATTCAAGCAATGAGGCAGTAATCGCTGAGATCTTGGTTGAAAATAGCAGAGGTGTATTTAGAGGGCAAGTTGGTTAGGATGATATCTATGAGGGTGCCCGGCTTTGGGGTGGTACCTGGTAGGTTCATTGATCATTTGTGTGAGATTGAGGGCATCAAGTTTAGATTGTGGATGGCTGGAGTGTTAAGCATCTTCCAGTTTAGGTCGCCTAGCAGCACAAGCTCTGAAGATAGATGTGGGGCAATCAGTTCACATATGGTGTCCAGAGCACAGCTGGGGGCAGAGGGTGGTCTTATAGCAGGTGACAATGGTGAGAGGCTTGTTTTTAGAGAGATGTATTTTTAAAAGTAGAAGTTCAAATTGTTTGGGTACAGACCTGGATAGTAGGACAGAACTCTGCAGGCTATCTTTGCAGTAGATTGCAACACCGCCCCATTGGGCTGTTCTATCTTGTCTGAAAATGTTGTAGTTAGGGATGGAGATTTGAGAATTTTTGTCTGAATCCTAAGCCAGGATTCAGACACGCCTAGAACATCCGGGTTGGCAGAGTGTGCTAAAGCAGTGAATAAAACAAACTTAGGGAGGAGGCTTCTATTTTTAACATGCATGAAACCAAGGCTATTACAGTTACAGAAGTCATCAAAAGAAAGCGCCTGGGGAATAGGAGTGGAGCTAGACACTGCAGGGCCTGGATTCACCTCTACATTATCAGAGGAACAGAGGAGGAGTAGGATAAGAGTACGGCTAAAAGCTATGAGAATTGGTCGTCTAGAACGTCCGGAACAGAGAGTAAAATGAGGTTTCTGGGGGCGATAAAATAGCTTCAAGGTATAATGTACAGACAAAGGTATGGTAGGATGTGAATACAGTGGAGGTAAACCTAGGTATTGAGTGATGATGAGAGAGATATTGTCTCTAGAAACATCATTGAAACCAGGTGACGTCATCGCATGTGTGGGTGGTGGAACTGAAAGGTTGGATAAGGTATAATGAGCAGGGCTAGAGGCTCTACAGTGAAATAAACCATTAAACACTATCCAGAACAGCAATGGACAAGCCATATTGACATTAAGGAGAGGCATGCTTAGTCGAGTGATCATAAGGCTCCATTGAGTAATGATGTTGGTTGGGGTCACGGCGATTCAGACAGCTAACCGGGCCATCGGTAGCAAGCTAGCATTGGATGGAGGTCTGTTTTTAGCCACCTTGTGCGTTTCCGTTGGTAGATTAGTGGGGTTATGTGTGGTAGAGGGGATCAATCCAATTGGCAAAATAGATATAGTTATAGTGACCCAAGAAAAAGTGGCCGATAGACCTATTCAGATAGCAGCTGATAAGACAGCTAACGATTAGCGGGCCGCAGATGGATGTTCAGGTAACGTCGTGACGGAGGGGCCAGTTGGATAACTCCCTCGGGTAGATAACGTCGGTAGTCCAGTCATGAAGGTCCAGTGGGGCTCCGCATCGGCAGTAAAACAGGTCCGGATAGGTGATTGTAGCCCAGGAGTGGCTGATGGAACTCTTTAGCTGGCTAGCTCCGGAATAATTGATGTTTGCTCCGGGATAGACGTAAGCCAATAGTTACATGGATAGCAGCTAGCTAGCTGTGAGATCCAGGTGTAAATGTCCAGAGCTTTCTGTTGAAATCCGGGATAGGGAGAGAAAAATAGGTCCGGTATGTTCTGGTCTGAGTCGAGTTGTACAAAACTGGCGATAGCTTTTCGAGCTACAGGATAGCTGATGACCACAAACAGTGGTTAGCTGAATACTAACATTAGCCAGTAAACTGGCTAGCTTCTGGCTAGCTTCTGGATAGCTTCTGACTAGCTTCTGGGTTAGCTTCTGGTTAGCTTCTGGCTGGCTTCTGGTTGGCTTCTGGCTGGCTTCTGGTTAGCTTCTGGCTCGCTTCTGACTAGCTTCTATTGTGGATTTCAGATTTGAGGTAAGTAATACTTTCTTTTTTTTTAAATTGGTGAGGCCGGTTGCAGGAGAGTGTTTTGAAGTTGAGTTTTTGGAAAATAAAATATATAAAAGATATGCGAAGAAAGGTGTAAATATATATATACACGGGACACGACAAGACAAGGACAAAGGACGTCTGACTGCTATGCCATCTTGGTAATGACAAGGTAATGACACTCATCTTGGTACTTTACACCTACAGACTGAGTGATTGATAGATAGATAGATAGATAGGTAGAACAGAGCAGTAAAACTGGTCCTTGACGGTCTCCTCCATCTGTCTTTGCCCTGGTTACCAGATCAACCAGACTCATCTCTGATTCAGAGAGGTTGGGTTAAATGCGAAAGACATTTCAGTTCAAGGCATTCAGTTGTACAACCGACTAGGTCTCCCCTTTCCCATCTGTGATAACCACAAAACCAATTATCCCCAATCACATCCACCCTGCCTCTGTCCACCTCACAGCTGCAGGTCTGTATTAAACACACACACACACACACACACACACACACACACACACACACACACACACACACACACACACACACACACACACACACACACACACACACACACACACACACACACACACACACACACACACACACACACACACACACACAGACACACACACACACACACACACACACACACACACACACACACACACACACACACACACACACACACACACACACACACACACACACACACACACACAGGAGTACATGTATATTAAAAACTGTCCCACAACACCTGAAATTAACCTAGGGTCCCCTACCATCTCCATTCCATTTTCTGTACTCTCTCTCTCCTCTCATCCCTCTCTCCTCTCACTCATATCTACTCTCTCTCTCCCCCCGTCTCCTCTCTCCCCACTCTCTTCTCTCTATCGCCCATGTCCACGGCACTCGGCAGGACCAATGGCACAGGGTTGCTGGTTCATAGTCAATGATCCACATCAATGTCCTCCGGGTCCCCAATCACGGGTATGAGTACCATAAAGAGACCCACAGCTGAGCATGGCCATTACACACACACACACACACACACACACACACACACACACACACACACACACACACACACACACACACACACACACACACACACACACACACACACACACACACACACACACACACACACACACACACACACACACACACACACACACACACACACACACACACACACACACACACACACACGCCATCACAAAGAGCAGAAGCAAGCATTAGTACAGGCTGTAAAAGCTTCTCATGGTCATCAAAGATCCCTGAAGGTCAGCCAGCACAGAGCAGATTGGCTCAGTGTGTGTCAGGGGAGGGGGTGCAGTCCAGCTGTGGTCGCAATCCCTTACTTACTCTGAATGTGTGTGTGTGTGTGTGTGTGTGTGTGTGTGTGTGTGTGTGTGTGTGTGTGTGTGTGTGTGTGTGTGTGTGTGTGTGTGTGTGTGTGTGTGTGGTATCCCTAACCCTAATAGCAACCCTAACCCTTTTCAACTCTCTACTGCATCCCACAGTTCAGGGTTGATCTGATTTTACCTCTACAGAAACTGTGCATTGAACAACAAAAAATTAAATACTTATGATGAAATTCAAATAATTGAACCAACGTTGGTCAGTTCGTTGTTTCAAAACAGAAAAATAACCTACATGTTGGTCAGTTGCTCAGTACACACACACACACACACACACACACACACACACACACACACACACACACACACACACACACACACACACACACACACACACACACACACACACACACACACACACACACACACACACACACACACACACACACACACACACACACACACACACACACACACACACACACACACACACAAGGCTGACCCTCAGTGCTCTGCTGTCACTACAGAAGATGACCTTGGAGGTGCAGATGGCACAGTTCCCTGCAGGTCAAACAGTACTGAGCTGTCTGGACTCAGTGGGTTAGGTACTGGCTGAATGGACCAAGGAAAGTTAGTATGGGTGGGGGGTGTGTGTGTGTGTGTGTGTGTGTATGGAGTGGCCTTCATCATAATAATAGCTGTGCTTTTTGTCCCTCTGTGATACACAACCACCTTCTCTCTTTCTCTCCATCCCTCTCTTTCACGCTCTCCATCGCTCCGTCTCCAGTCCCTTTATGTATAGGCAAAATGGAGAAGAGCTGAATAGATAGACCGAAGAGAGAGATTGAATTGACTCAAGTGTACATTGCAGAGTAGCAGCACCTATTGGTGCATTGTGTCCGTTTTTCTCTAATGTTCAAGGCACCGGACAATGACTCAAGGTTGTGGCCCTTGTGTCTGTCTGTTGGCCTTGTTTGCCACCACTACAGCCTGTGAAAGGTAAAGGCCCTGAACCTCTGTAGCCAAACATAGACCTATTGTACCTAGTGAAGAGAAAGGGTTGTATTGCCACGTAGTGGAGAGAAAGGGTTGTATTGCCACGCAGTGGAGAGAAAGGGTTGTATTGCCACGCAGTGGAGAGAAAGGGTTGTATTGCCACGTAACAAGAACAGACAGCACAGAACTCCACAGCTACAATCAACAATCCCTGGGTTTTAAATTAATTTAATATGGAGAATAACTTTTATACTGTAACTCCCTACGGTTCTCTCTCCATCCCAAATGGCACCCTATTCCCTGTAAATGTAGTGCACTGTTTTGTCCAGAGCCCTATGGATCCTGGTCAAAAGTAGTGCACTACATGCAGACTAGGGTGCTGTTTGGGACGCAGGGCCTGTCTCTCCCAACTCAATGTTCTCCCCAGCTAGGAGCATTAAGCTATCAAGGATGTGGCCAGTGTAGAAATGGACCACTGGCAGAGGTTACTGTGTGTGTGTGTGTGTGTGTGTGTGTGTGTGTGTGTGTGTGTGTGTGTGTGTGTGTGTGTGTGTGTGTGTGTGTGTGTGTGTGTGTGTGTGTGTGTGTGTGTGTGTGTGTGTGTGTGTGTGTGTGTGTGTGTGTGTGTGTGTGTGTGTGTGTGTGTGTGTGGAAATGGAACACTGGCAGAGGTTACAGTGTGTGTGAGTGAACAGTAAACATTACACTCACAAAAGTTCCAAAGGGATAGAAACATTTCAAATGTCGTTATGTCTACAGTGTTGAAACGATGTGCAAATAGTTAGATTTGGGTATGTCATTTTAGGCAAACATTGAAATAAAGGAGCCGATACTAAAAGTAAAAAAGGGAAAATAAATCAACATCATTATGGGTTATATATACAATGGTGTTTGTTCTTTTCATATGGCAATAGGTCCTACAATCTGCTGTGATGGCACAGTGTGGTATTTCACCCAATACATATGGGAGTTTATCAAAATTGGATTTGATAATATGGTCATATATTTGGCAGAAGGTTAGGAAGTGCAGCTCAGTTTCAAAATCTCTCTCTCTCTCTCTCTGAGACACAGCAGTAGAGAACACATAGAGCCTTATCCATGCAGCTGTATCCCACACATACACTGTGAGCAGGATATGCTACTAACCTTCCAATAATACACACTACCATTCCACTGAAAAGTCTATGGTTTCAATTGGCTCGGGAAGATGAGTAATTAGCGTTAAACATGAAAGATTCTCTCTAAAATAACACTGAATAAACTGACTTACATGGTTCACTGGGTGTAGCCACAGTATGTACTGATATGACATCTGATTATATATCTGATTATATACTAGTCATGTGTTCTTTCTGCCATAACCCTTTGATGACCTCTGCCAAATGAAAATCTCTATCTATTTAATGGGTGTTCAGTCCACTGGATGGGTTAGGATTAATGGGTGTGTGTTCAATCCACCAGATGGGTTAGGATTAATGGGTGTGTGTTCAGTCCACCAGATGGGTTAGGATTAATGGGTGTGTGTTGAGTTTACCGGATGGGTTAGGATTAATGGGTGTGTGTTCAGTCCACAGGATGGGTTAGGATTAATGGGTGTGTGTTCAATCCACAGGATGGGTTAGGATTAATGGGTGTGTGTTCAGTCCACCAGATGGGTTAGGATTAATGGGTGTGTGTTCAGTCCACAGGATGGGTTAGGATTAATGGGTGTGTGTTCAATCCACAGGATGGGTTAGGATTAATGGGTGTGTGTTCAGTCCACCAGATGGGTTAGGATTAATGGGTGTGTGTGTTCAGTCCACCAGATGGGTTAGGATTAATGGGTGTGTGTTCAGTCCACCAGATGGGTTAGGATTAATGGGTGTGTGTTCAGTCCACCAGATGGGTTAGGATTAATGGGTGTGTGTTCAGTCCACCAGATGGGTTAGGATTAATGGGTGTGTGTTCAGTCCACCAGATGGGTTAGGATTAATGGGTGTGTGTTCAGTCCACCAGATGGGTTAGGATTAATGGGTGTTCAGTCCACCAGATGGGTTGATTAATGGGTGTGTGTTCAGTCCACCAGATGGGTTAGGATTAATGGGTGTGTGTTGAGTTTACCGGATGGGTTAGGATTAATGGGTGTGTGTTCAGTCCACAGGATGGGTTAGGATTAATGGGTGTGTGTTCAATCCACAGGATGGGTTAGGATTAATGGGTGTGTGTTCAGTCCACCAGATGGGTTAGGATTAATGGGTGTGTGTTCAGTCCACAGGATGGGTTGATTAATGGGTGTGTGTTCAATCCACAGGATGGGTTAGGATTAATGGGTGTGTGTTCAGTCCACCAGATGGGTTAGGATTAATGGGGTGTGTGTTCAGTCCACCAGATGGGTTAGGATTAATGGGTGTGTGTTCAGTCCACCAGATGGGTTAGGATTAATGGGTGTGTGTTCAGTCCACCAGATGGGTTAGGATTAATGGGTGTGTGTTCAGTCCACCAGATGGGTTAGGATTAATGGGTGTGTGTTCAGTCCACCAGATGGGTTAGGATTAATGGGTGTGTGTTCAGTCCACCAGATGGGTTAGGATTAATGGGTGTGTGTTCAGTCCACCAGATGGGTTAGGATTAATGGGTGTGTGTTCAGTCCACCAGATGGGTTAGGATTAATGGGTGTGTGTTCAGTCCACCAGATGGGTTAGGATTAATGGGTGTGTGTTCAGTCCACCAGATGGGTTAGGATTAATGGGTGTGTGTTCAGTCCACCAGATGGGTTAGGATTAATGGGTGTGTGTTCAGTCCACCAGATGGGTTAGGATTAATGGGTGTGTGTTCAGTCCACCAGATGGGTTAGGATTAATGGGTGTGTGTTCAGTCCACCAGATGGGTTAGGATTAATGGGTGTGTGTTCAGTCCACCAGATGGGTTAGGATTAATGGGTGTGTGTTCAGTCCACCAGATGGGTTAGGATGGGTGTGTGTTCAGTCCACCAGATGGGTTAGGATTAATGGGTGTGTGTTCAGTCCACCACCAGATGGGTTAGGATTAATGGGTGTGTGTTCAGTCCACCAGATGGGTTAGGATTAATGGGTGTGTGTTCAGTCCACCAGATGGGTTAGGATTAATGGGTGTGTGTTCAGTCCACCAGATGGGTTAGGATTAATGGGTGTGTGTTCAGTCCACCAGATGGGTTAGGATTAATGGGTGTGTGTTCAGTCCACCAGATGGGTTAGGATTAATGGGTGTGTGTTCAGTCCACCAGATGGGTTAGGATTAATGGGTGTGTGTTCAGTCCACCAGATGGGTTAGGATTAATGGGTGTGTGTTCAGTCCACCAGATGGGTTAGGATTAATGGGTGTGTGTTCAGTCCACCAGATGGGTTAGGATTAATGGGTGTGTGTTCAGTCCACCAGATGGGTTAGGATTAATGGGTGTGTGTTCAGTCCACCAGATGGGTTAGGATTAATGGGTGTGTGTTCAGTCCACCAGATGGGTTAGGATTAATGGGTGTGTGTTCAGTCCACCAGATTGTTATTTGTTTCACAGGGAGAATCTCAATTGCATTTCCTTGATTCCCCGCATTTTCTCTTCTCGCCTCCTTCTTAAAACTCATTGGATGAGAAGGTCAGAGGTCCCTCCCCTCCTCAGTTTCTCTCCTGTTAGACTAAAGTATGTTTGGTTGTTAATATGTATGGGCCTATCAGAGAGAGTCTCCGGTTAATTGACCAGGGCAGCACTCCATCACTCCATGGGGTCATGGGCCTTGGCCTAGCCGACAGAATTGGGCCTCCAGTCCACGGTCCAGCTTCATTTCCCTCTAATAGACCAAGCAAGCTCCAAGCCCTGCTTCCCACTAGTGTTAAATCACAGTGAGAGAGGCACCTCGTAACAATCTGATGGTGTATTTCTCCGCTGCTCCGCTCACAGTCTAAGAAACACAGCATTCGGTCACTCAGAGCTTTGGCTGTCCATTACACTGCAGCAGGAAATTATATCAGACAAATGACATGGAAATAGATTCTGTTTTCGGATGCAATTTACTTTGTTTAAGGTTCTTACTATTCTCCCTCAATACTGTGCTCCTTATCCCAAACACAAATGTTCTTGCTCTCTCGCTCTTTCTATCATTGCCAAAGAGTGCTTTGGAGATGAAATTATACATTTACAGTATTAACATAATTAAAATAATAATAATAATAATCAAGACTGTCAACGGGACAACAGTAACAACAACAACGAAGGGTTGAACAGTAACAATAAGCATACAGTAGAGGACATGTGCAGGTTGGTTGGTCTGTCTCTTTCTATCTTTCTGTCTGTGTATCTCCCCTACCCTATTGCTCTCCCTCCCTCCCTCCCCCCTCTCTGTAGAACACGTGAGCCCCTTCTCGCCACCGGCGCCTGGTGGAGAGGAGATCATTTTGGTTTGTTCCTCTCTCTCCTCCACCACAGGAACAAAGGGAGAAACATTCAATAGTTATTGATTTTGAGATGGACGTACAACTTGTACTGGAGATCCCATTTAATCACAAAAGCTGATTTATTGTTGCCTGCTCTGACAATCACATTAAATTGCTGTCTAAATAATCATGTCCATTCTTTCTCCTGGAGGACTAATCTTTTATAGGGCTAGCAGAACAAATCTCCATGGTAACAGGGTTGAAGGGGAGGCAGGGCTAGAGGCTGACAGTAGAAGGCCAGTTATACTGACTTGCTCTTCTCTTCTCTGCACTTCTCTGCTCTGACTACCACTCGTTTTGCCCGTAAATAAAAAATAACAATCACAAGACTTCATGACGCCTTCTGCCTAACATCGCCAAAACCACAACACAACAATTTGTCATGTGAAAAAATGAACCATCCAAATGCATTCCAGTAAGCGTTGATTACGTTAGGAGAAGACAGTCCATTGGTTTTGTACACAGGCAGTGTAATGTTGACAGTACAGTCTCCCACACACACTGACTGTCAACATAATCTAAAGTTTCAATCTGTGTTGTATCTCTGTGGGTCAGACTCCAGATAGATAATGCTGTAATGTTGTAGTGAGAAGAAGCATAGTCTCCAGCTGTCTTCAACAGTATTATAGTCAACAGATCAATGACCGTCTGTGTAGGTATTTCAATACCTGTCCTGTGTGAATTATTCTGTATATCTGTGAAAACCATCTTTATTTGAGGCATAGCTACTGTAATTTTAACACAACCACAGCCTGGTCAAAAGCAGTACACTATAAAGGGAAAGGGAGTTGTATTCCAGACTCTGCCTGTCGGTCAGAGGCTGGTTGAGCCAAATGTGTTACATGCTTGGCCTGCATTCTGTTGGCGTTCTGATAAGACATTGTACACAGGGTGGGTGGATGTTAGGTGTGATAGCATGGCCGACATGTCTGCATCAAGAGATGTAGTGTGTGTGTGTGTTTGTGTGTGTGTGTGTCTGGTTTTACTAACCTTGTGGGGACCAGAAGTCCTCACAAGGACAGTAAAACCAGGAACATTCAGACAAGTTGGGACATTTTGCCTGTCCCCACAAGGAAAAAGGCTATTTTAGGCTTAGAGGTTAGATTTAGGGTTAGGGTTACGTTTAGGGTTAGGGTTAGGGTTAGGGTTAGGGTTAGGGTTAGGGTTATGGAAAATACCATTTTGAATGGGACTAATTGTTTGGTCCTCACAAGGATAAAAACACAAACCTGAGTGTGTCTGTGTGTACACTGTGCTGTTATGTATGTGACTGACTATTTATACATTGCCAGAGAGATTTTCATGAGAGCATTTCACAAACAAATAATTTTTTAAGAGAATGTGTTTTGTACGTGTGTGTGCGTGTCATTGTGTACTGCATGCATGAATGTTTGTCTTAGAAGTGCATGTTGTTAGAGCACACAAGCATGTGATGCAGATATCCTATTGGAGCTGAAATGAATTGATCCAACTGAAGGCCACAAAGGGCAATAAACCTTGTCATAATGAAATTGTACTATTTAACCCTTGGTGAGTGTGTGATTGTGTCTGTGTGTCTGTGTTTAACGCAGACAGACCCTGCTTTACGAGTCAACCTTTTCATTGTGTTGTTCTCTATACACTAAATGAAGTGGAGACCCACCAGGAACCATCACGAAATGAAGTGAAAACCCAGCAGGAATCATCACTAAATGAAGTGGAGACCCAGCAGGAATCATCACTAAATGAAGTGGAGACCCAGCAGGAATCATCACTAAATGAATTGGAGACCCAGCAGGAATCATCATTAAATGAATTGGAGACCCAGCAGGAATCATCATTAATTGGAGACCCAGCAGGAATCATCATTAAATGGAGACCCAGCAGGAATCATAATTAAATGGAGACCCAGCAGGAATCATCATTAAATGGAGACCCAGCAGGAATCATCATTAAATGGAGACCCAGCAGGAATCATCATTAAATGGAGACCCAGCAGGAATCATCATTAAATGAATTGGAGACCCAGCAGGAATCATCATTAAATGGAGACCCAGCAGGAATCATCACTAAATTAAGTGGAGACCCACCAGGAATCATCACTCAATGAAGTTGAGACCCACCAGGAATCATCACTAAATGAAGTGGAGACAAGAGACACTTGTTTGTCTTTTATGAGTCACGACAGATACATTTCACTGACTGGGCAGTAAAATAAGGAACATTCGTACAAGTTGGGACATTTCGCCTGTCCCTACAAGGAAAAATGATATTTCAGGCTTACGTTTAGGGTTAAGGTCACATTTAGGGTTCGGGAAAATGTCATTTTGAATGGGACTAATTGTTTGCTTCCCAACAGGATAGTAACACAAACATGTGTGTGTACACTGTGCTGTTATCGCACTGCTTGGTAACCTACTGCTGCATGTGACTGACTATTTATACATTGACAGAGACATTTTCACAAGAGCCCTTCACAAGCTAACGTTTTTTTTTAAGAGAATGTGTTTTGTACGTGTGTGTGTGTGTGTGTGTGTGTGTGTGTGTGTGTGTGTGTGTGTGTGTGTGTGTGTGTGTGTGTGTGTGTGTGTGTGTGTGTGTGTGTGTGCAACGCAGCCAGACCCTGCTTTACGAGTCAACCTTTTCATTGTGTTGTGCTCTATCAACTAAATGAAGTTGAGACCCGACATGAATCATCACGAAATGAAGTGGAGACCCACCAGGAATCATAACTAAATGAAGTGGAGACCCACCAGGAATCATCACTAAATGAAGTGGAGACCCACCAGGAATCATAACTAAATGAAGTGGAGACCCAACAGGAATCATCACGAAATGAAGCAGAGACCCAACAGGAATCAGGAATCATCAATAAATGGAGACCCAACAGGAATCATCACTTAGGAATCATCACTAAATGTGTAGACCCAACAGGTCTAAATGTGTAGACCCAACAGGAATCTTCACTAAATGGAGACCCAACAGGAATCATCACTAAATGAAGTGAAGACCCAACAGGAATCATCACTAAATGGAGACCAAACAGGAATCATCTCTAAATTAAGTGGAGACCCAACAGGAATCATAACTAAGTGGAGACCCAACAGGAATCATCACTAAATGAAGTGAAGACCCAGCAGGAATCATCACTAAATGAAGTGGAGACCCAACAAAAATCATCACTAAATGGAGACACACCAGGAATCATTCCAAAATAAAGTAGAGACCACTCAGGAATCATCAATAAATTACGTGGAGACCCAACAATAATCATGACTAAATGGAGACCCAAAAGGAATCATCACTAAATGAAGTGGAGACCCAACAGGAATCATCACTAAATTAATTAGAGACACAAGAGGAATCATCAGTAAATGGAGACCAAACAGAAATCATCACTAAATGAAGTGGAGACCCAACAGGAATCATCACTCAATGAAGTGGAGACCCAACAGGAATCATCACTCAATGAAGAGGAGACCCAACAGGAATCATCACTAAATGAAGTGGAGACCCAACAGGAATCAGCAGGATGGGAAAAGAAGCAAGATACACTTGATTGGCTTTCATGAGTCACCACAGATACATTTCTCTGGCTGGGCAGTAAAACAAGTAACATTCGGACAAGTTGGGACATTTCGCCTGTCCCCACAAGGAAAAAGGATATTTTAGAGGTTAGGTTTAGATTAGGGTTTGAGGTTAAAGTTAGGGTTAGGTTAAGGGTTAGGGTTAGGGAAAATATTATTTTGAATGTGACTAATGGTTTTGTCCCCAAAAGGACAGTAACACAAATGTGTGTGTGTGTGTGTGTGTGTGTGTGTGTGTGTGTGTGTGTGTGTGTGTGTGTGTGTGTGTGTGTGTGTGTGTGTGTGTACACTGTGCTGTTATCACACTATTTGGTAACTTACTGCTTGCTGCCTGTGACTGATTATTTGTACATTGACAGAGAGATTTTCACAAGAGCCCTTCACGAGCAAATACTTTCTTAAGAGAATGGGTTTTGTACGTGTGTGTGTGTGTGCCTTTGTGTACTGCATGCTTGTTTGTCTTAGAAGTGTATGTTGGTAGAGCACACAAGCGTGTAATGCAGAGATTCTATTAAAGCTAAAGTGAATTGATCCAACTGAAGTCCACAGAGGGCCCTAAACCTTGTCATAATGAAATGGTACTACTAAACCCTTGGTGTGTGTGTGTGATTGTTTGTGTGTGTGTGTGTGTGTGTGTGTGTGTGTGTGTGTGTGTGTGTGTGTGTGTGTGTGTGTGTGTGTGTGTGTGTGTGTGTGTGTGTGTGTGTGTGTGTGTGTTTGTGTGTGTGTGTGTGTGTACGGGACCCACCAGGAATCATCAATAAATGAAATGGAGACCCACCAGGAATCTTCGCTAAATGAAGTGGAGACCCAATAGGGATCATCACTAAATGAAGCGGAAACCCAACAGGAATCAGGAATCATCAATAAATGGAGACCCAACAGGAATCATCACTTAGGAATCATCACTAAATGAAGTGTAGACCCAACAGGAATCCTCACTAAATGGAGACCCACCAGGACTAATCACTAAATGACGTGGAGACCCACCAGGAATCATCGCTAAATGAAGTGGAGACCCACCAGGAATCATCACTAAATGACGTGGAGACCCAACATGGATCATCACAAATGAAGCGGAGACCCAACAGGAATCAGGAATCATCAATAAATGGAGACCCAACAGGAATAATCACTTAGGAATCATCACTAAATGAAGTGGAGACCCAACAGGAATCATCACTAAATGAAGTGGAGACACAGCAGGAATCATCACTAAATGAAGTGGATACCCAGCAGGAATCATCACTAAATGAAGTGGAGACCCAACAGGAATCATCAATAAATGAAGTGGTGACCCAACAGGAATCATCACTCAATGAAGTGGAGACCCAACAGGAATCATCACTAAATGAAGTGGAGACCCAAAAGGAATCATCAGGATGGAAAAAGAAGCAAAAGACACTTGATTGGCTTTCATGAGTCACCACAGATACATTTCACTGGCTGGGCAGTAAAACAAGTAACATTCGGACAAGTTGGGACATTTCGTCTGTCCCCACAAGGAAAATTTATATTTTAGACTTAAAGGTTAGGTTTAGGATTAGGGTTTGAGGTTAAAGTTAGGGTTAGGTTAAGGGTTAGGGAAAATACTATTTTGAATGTGACTAATGGTTTGGTCCCTAAAAGGACAGTAACACAAATGTGTGTGTGTGTGTGTGTGTGTACACTGTGCTGTTATCACACTTTTTGGTAACTTACTGCTTGCTGCCTGTGACTGATTATTTGTACATTGACAGAGAGATTTTCACAAGAGCCCTTCACGAGCAAATACTTTCTTAAGAGAATGGGTTTTGTACGTGTGTGTGTGTGTGCCTTTGTGTACTGCGTGCTTGTTTGTCTTAGAAGTGTATGTTGTTAGAGCACCACAAGCGTGTGATGCAGAGATTCTATTAAAGCTGAAGTGAATTGATCCAACTGAAGTCCACAGAGGGCCCTAAAGCTTGTCATAATGAAATGGTACTACTAAACCCTTGGTGTGTGTGTGTGATTGTTTGTTTGTTTGTTTGTGTGTGCGTGTGTACGAGTCAACCTTATCGTTGTGTTGTGCTCCATCCACTAAATGAAGTAGAGACCCACCAGGAATCATCACTAAATGAAGTGGAGACCCACCAGGAATCATCACTAAATGAAGTGGAGACCCACCAGGAATCATCACGAAATGAAGTGGAGACACTTTTTTGAGTCACGACTGATACATTTTCACTGGCTGGACCTCCCGTCTACTGTCTCCCGTCCCCAATATCTTTCTCAGAAAATAACTTGTGTCTCTGTACTACCTTATGTATTTCCTCTTTGAATGACATGATGTCATTGCAATCAGTTTTGCCCGCTAGGATGATATATGGACAGAGCTGGGCTAAACAGAGACATTTTAGGTTCTTTAGTTACATACAGATGTAGGATCTTAACTTGAGCCAGTTTCTGAAGCAGGAAAATAATCCTGCAGAAACATGAAATGTGAATTATTATGTGGATTATAATTAATGGACATTTTTGTTGTGAAATATCAAAGTTGAAATTACACACTTTTAGAAGCCTTTTCAAAACTGAAATACCCTACAATTTTGCAGGAAAATCCTCAGCAACAAAACAATGATCAAATTAAGATCCTATATCTGTAGGTTGAGTTCCTGTCTGACAACATTGCAGATACATGGTATTTAACATATCAGTTTATCACATCATATGATATATCAATCTGATGCCTGACTGCACAGGCATGTTAAATGTGCAACCAGAGAAAAAAAAAACTTTAGACCACCTTTACCCCACACACAGAGACACGTACAGAGGTCTCCCTCGCCCCCATTTGGCAATTCTGACCAAAATGCCATCCTCCTGATTCCTGCTTACATGCAAAAATTAAAGCAGGAAGCACCAGTGACTCGGTCAATAAAGAAGTGGGCAGATGATGCAGATGCTAAGCTACAGAAATGTTTTACTAGCACAGACTGGAATATGTTCCGGGATTCTTCCGTTGGCATTGAGGAGTACACCACATCAGTCACTGGCTTCATCAATAAGTGCATAAATGACGTTGTCTCCACAGTGACTGTACGTGCATACCCCAACCTGAAACCATGGATTACAGGCAACTGAGCTAAAGGGTAGAGCTGCCGCCCTCAAGGAGTGGGACTGTAACCCGGACGCTTATCAGAAATCCCGCTACGCCCTCAGACGAACCATCAAACAGGCAAAGCACCAATACAGGACTAAGATTGAATCGTACTACACTGGCTCCGATGCTTGTCGGATGTGGCAGGGCCTGCAAACTATTTTAAAGGGAAGCACAGCCGCGAGCTGCCCAGTGACACGAGCCTACCAGACGAGCTAAATCACTTCTATGCTCGCTTCAAGGCAAGCAACACTGAGGCATGCATGAGACCATCAGCTGTTCTGGACGACTGTGTGATCATGCTCTCCGTAGCCGACATGAGTAAGACCTTTAAACAGGTCAACATTCACAAGGGTGCTGGGCCAGACGAATTACCAGGACGGGTGCTCCGGTTCTGACCAACTGGCAGGTGTTTTCACTGACATTTTCAACATGTCCCTGATTGAGTCTGTAACACCAATATGTTTCAAGCAGACCAGCATAGTTCCTGTGCCCAAGAACACAAAGGTAACCAGCTTAAATGACCACAGACCCTTAGCACTCATGTCTGTAGCCATGAAATGCTTTGAAAGGTTGTTCATGGCTCACATCATTATCCCAGAAACTCTAGACCCACCCTAATTTGCATACCGCCCAAACAGATCCACAGATGATGCTGTCTCTATTGCACTCCACACTGCCCATTCCCACCATGACAAAAGGAACACTTACGTGAGAATGCTATTCATTGACTACAGCTCAGCGTTCATCACCATAGTGCCCTCAAAGCTCATCACTGAGCTAAGGATCCTGGGACTAAACACCTCCCTCTGCAACTGGATCCTGGACCTCTTAACGGGCCACCACCAGGTGTAAAGGATATGTAATATAATAATAATAATATAATAATATAATAATAAATGTAGATGTAACACATCTGCCATGCTGATTCTCAACACTGAAGCCCCTCAGGGGTGCGTGCTCAGTACCGTCCTGTACTCCCTGTTCACCCACGACTGCATGGCCAGGCACGACTCCAACACCATTGTTAAGTTTGCAGACAATAAAACAACAGTGGTAGGCCTGAATAGCGACAACAACGAGACAGCCTATAGGGAGGAGGTCAGAGACCAGGCTGGGTGGTGCCAGAATAACAACCCATCCCTCAACGTAATCAAGACAAAGGAGATGATTGTGGACTACAGAAAAAGGAGGGCTGAGCACGTCCCCATTCTCATCAATGGATCTGTAGTGGAGCAGGTTGAGAGCTTCAAGTTCCTTGGTGTCCACATCACCAACAAACTAAAATGGTCCAAACACACCAAGACAGTCGTGAAGAGGGCACGACAAAGCCTATTCCCCCTCATGAAACTAAAAAGATTTGGCATGGGTCCTCAGATCCTCAAAAGGTTCTACAGCTGCAACATCGAGAGCATCCTGACTGGCTGCATCACTGCCTGGTACGGCAACTGCTCATCCTCAGACCACAAGGCACTACAGATGGTAGTGCGTACAACCCAGTACATCACTAGGGCTAAGCTGTCTGCCATCCAGGACCTCTATACCAGGCAGTGTCAGAGGAAGGCCCTAAAAATTGTCTCCAGCCACCCCAGTCATGGACTGTTCTCTCTGCCATCGCATGACAAGCGACACTGGAGCTCCAAGTCTAGGACCACAAGGCTTTTACCCTCAATCTTTAAGTGGTCCTTCTGTGGCTCAGTTGGTAGAGCATGGCGCTTGTAACGCCAGGGTAGTGGGTTCGATTCCCGGGACCACCCATACGTAGAATGTATGCACACATGACTGTAAGTCGCTTTGGATAAAAGCGTCAGCTAAATGGCATATATTATTATATTATATTATTAAGACTTCTGAACAGCTAATCAAATGGCTACCCCGGATTATGCATTGTGTGTTGTCATTCCCCCCTCCCCACTCCAACCCCTCCACCCCCAGACCAGAGCCCATCTCAGACTCCAGAACCCAGTCCAGAGCCCAGCCCAGAGCCCAGAGCCCATCTCAGAGTCCAGAGCCCAGAGCCCAGCCCAGAGCCCAGCCCAGAGCCCAGAGACCAGAGCCCATCTCAGAGCCAGAGCCGAGACCAGAGCCCATTCCAGAGCCCAGATCCCAACCCAGAGCCCAGCCCAGGCCATGAAGGCCAGGACAGGACATATTGCTGCCTCTGAAGAGTGTCTGTCTGTCGTAAACCACCAACTCAGCACCTCTCTAGATATCTGTGGACTCACATTGATTAGATTTGATCTCCTGAGTTCTTCCTCTCTGACTTGACAGAGATACACCAAAGATACACAAGAGATACACTAGGGATACACCAGAGATACTCTATATATAGTTTCTCAATGGAGATCGCAACATCATAGATGAGTCTAAACGGGTTCGTTGTGAAGTGAAATTCAACAGAATGTAGAGATTGCCTTACACTGATTTTCCTTAAAATCATTCAATCGAAATACTTCTTATTCTCTAGATTGTGAATTAATTTCTCTTGTCTCATTTACACAATAAAGAGTAGTTTCCCACTAACAAGGATCAAGCCTTGTGGACCCCTACCAGTAAGACTATGGCGGTGTCCCAAATGGCACCCTATTCCCTAAACCATAGTCCCTACACCCTATTCCCTATGTTCCCTACACCCTATTCCCTATATTCCCTACACCCTATTCCCTATATTCTCTACACCCTGTTCCCTATAATCCCTACACCCTATTCCCTACACCCGATTCCCTATATTCCCTACATCCTATTCCCTATATTCCCAACATCCTATTCCCTACACCCTAATTGTAACGTTCGTCGTCTTCGTCTGAGGAGTATGAAGGATCAATGCGCAGCGTGGTACGTTTTCATGATGATATTTATTCAACTCAGAACACTAAAACAAAAATAACAAAGAGACTGACACAAAACGAAACAGTTCTGTACGGTGTCAAACACTAAACAGAAAATAATCACCCACACCACACAGGTGGGAAAAGGCTACCTAAGTATGATTCTCAATCAGAGACAACGAACGACACCTGCCTCTGATTGAGAACCACACCATACCAGGCCAAACACAAAACCACAACATTGAAAAAAGAACAGACTACCCACCCAACTCACGCCCTGACCATACTAAAACAAAGACATAACAAAAAACTAAGGTCAGAACATGACACTAATGCCTATATTCCCTACACTCTATTCCCTACACCTTACTCCCTACACCTACAGTTGAAGTAGGAAGTTTACATACACCTTAGCCAAATATATTGTTTGTAACAATTCCTGACATTGAATTATAGTAAAAATTCTCTGTTTTAGGTCAGTTAGGATAGCCACTTTATTTTAAGAATGTGAAATGTCAGAATAATAGTGGAGAGAATTATTTATTTCAGCTTGTATTTCTTTCATCACATTCCAAGTGGGTCAGAAGTTTACATACACTCAATTAGCATCTAGTAGCATTGCCTTTAAATGGTTTAACTTGGGTCAAACGTTTCGGGTAGCCTTCCACAAGCTTCCCACAATAAGCTGGGTGAATGTTGGCCCATTCCTCCTGACAGAGCTGGTGTAACTGAGTCAGGTTTGTAGGCCTCCTTGCTCGCACACGCTTTTTCAGTTCTGCCCACAAATGTTTTATAGGATTGAGGTCAGGGATTTGTGATGGCCATTCCAATACCTTGACATTGTTGTACTTAAGCCATTTTGCCACAACTTTGGAAGTATGCTTTGGGTCATTGTCCATTTGGAAGACCCATTTGCGACCATGCTTTAACTTCCTGACTGATGTCTTGAGATGTTGCTTCAATATCTCCACGTAATTTCCCTTCCTCGTGATGCCATCTACATTGTGAAGTGCATCAGTCCTGCAGCAAAGCTCCCCCACAACATGATGCTGCCACCCCCGTGCTCTATGGTTGGGATGGTGTTCTTCGGCTTGCAAGTCTCCCCCTTTTTCCTCCAAACATAACAATGGTCATTATGGCCAAAAAGTTATATTTTTGTTTCATCAGACCAGAGGACATTTCTCCATGAAGTATGATCTTTGTCCCCATGTACAGTTGCAAACCGTAGTCTGGCTTTTTTATGGCGGTTTTGGAGCAGTGGCTTCTTCCTTGCTGAGCGGCCTTTCAGGTTGTGTCGATATAGGGTTAGTTTTACTGTGGATATAGATACTTTTGTACCTGTTTCCTCCAGCATGTTCACAAGGTCCTTTTGCTGTTGTTCTGGGATTGATTTTTTACTTTTCGCACCAAAGTACGTTCATCTCCAGGAGACAGAATGCATTTCCTTCCTGAGCGGTATGACGGCTGCGTGGCCCCATGGTGTTTATACTTGCGTACTATTGTTTGTACATTGCTCCCTGGGATGAACCAGACTTGTGGAGGTCTACAATTATTTTTCTGAGTTTTTGGCTGATTTCTTTTGATTTTCCCATGATGTCAAGCAAAAAGGCAATGAGTTTGAAGGTAGGCCTTGAACTACATCCACAGGTACACCTCCAATTGACTCAAATGATGTCAATTAGCCTATCAGAAGCTTCTAAAGCCATGACACCATTTTCTGGAATTGTCCAAGCTGTTTAAAGGCACAGTTAACTTAGTGTATGTAAACCTCTGACCCACTGGAATTATACAGTGAATTATAAGTGAAATAGTCTGTCCGTAAACGATTGTTGGAATGTGTGTGTAATGTGTGAAGCACAAAGTAGATGTCCTAACCGACTTGCCAAGACTATAGTTTGTTAACAAGAAATTTGTGGACTGGTTGAAAAATGAGTTTTAATGACTCCAACCTAAGTGTATGTAAACTTCCAATGTCAACTGTACTCCCTATATTCCCTACACCCTATTCCCTAAACCCTACTCCCTATATTCCCTACATCCTATCCCCTACACCTTACTCCCTATATTCCCTACACCCTATCCCCTTCACCCTACTCCCTATATTCCCTACACCCTATTTCCTAAACCCTACTCCCTATATTTCCTACACCCTATTCCCTACACCCTATTTCCTAAACCCTACTCCTATTATTCCCTGCACCCTATCCCCTTCACCCTACTCCCGATATTCCTTACACCCGATTCCCCATATTCCCTACGTCCTAGTCCCTACACCCTTTTCACTATATTCCCTACACCCTATAACCTATATTCCCTACACCCTATTCCCTATATTACCTACACCCTATTCCTTATATTACCTACACCTTATTCCCTACAGCTATTTCCTACACCTTATTCCCTACAGCTATTCCCTACACCCTATTCATTTACATTTACATTTAAGTCATTTAGCAGACGCTCTTATTCCCTACACTCTATTCCCTACACTCTATTCCCTACACCCTATTCCCTATATCCCCTACACCCTATTCACTACACTCTATTCCTTACATCTATTCCCTACACTCTATTCCCTACACCCTATTCCCTAGGGCTCTGGTCAAAGTAGTGCACGTAGGTAACAGGGTGCCTTTTGGAAGGCAACCTGTCGATTCCATTAGAAGTGGGGCCAGATGTTTGTCATTAACCTTATGAATAAGCAAACAAACACACACACACACACACACACACACACACACACACACACACACACACACACACACACACACACACACACACACACACACACACACACACACACACACACACACACACACACACACACACACACACACACACTCTACACACCATTCCAGCTATTTGGGAGGACATACACACACATAGGGCTGTTGCGAGACCGCATTACCGCCACTTAGGAGGTCACGAGTGCAGACAGCAGTCAAATTACACATGACTGTTTAGTCCCAGTAACTAGGCATCTCCAAGCTCTGATGCTGCTGATGGTCATTAGTAGCCTATCAAACGTCCTAGCTGCTTGGTACTCAGCACTCTATTGTCCCTCTAATCACTGCAAATGTAATCGAAAATCTAAAACACTTCATGTGAACCCATGAGCTCATGTTGAGCAACATTTCTATAGGCTATGCAATTGGGTGAGAAAACAGAGTTTTGATGGCCTCTATTAAAAAGAGGAGGATAATAATAATAATAATACCCTTCGGCTTTCTATAGGCTAGGCCTACTATATTTATTTCTCAACTTTCCAAATATTAAGCACATTGCTTCTCTTTACAAAAGCAATATAGCCTACCAGGCTGGCATGTTAATGACCCACGGGAAAAGCATCTTCCATTTACTATTTACAGTAGGTGTATAGACTACATGTATTTTTTCCCCTGCCTGTGTTTCGATACAGGTACATGATAATGGTCCATTCTAAATCAAAACAAATTTCACACATATTATTTAGTATGTATAAAGACAAGATTAAATCAAGAATAAAACAAATCAAATCAAATCAAATTGTATTTGTCACATACACATGGTTAGCAGATGTTAATGTGGTCCTTCTGTAGCACAGTTGGTAGAGCATGGCGCTTGTAACGCCAGGGTAGTGGGTTCGATTCCCGGGACCACCCATACGTAGAATGTATGCACACATGACTGTAAGTCGCTTTGGATAAAAGCGTCTGCTAAATGGCATATATTAATGTGAGTGTAGCGAAATGCTTGTGCTTCTAGTTCCGACAATGCAGTAATAACCAACAAGTAATCTAACTAACAATTCCAAAACTACTGTCTTATACGCAGTGTAAGGGGATAAAGAATATGTACATAAAGATATATGAATGAGTGATGGTACAGAGCAGCATAGGCAAGATACAGTAGATGGTATCGAGTACAGTATCACACCTCATGTAGTCTAGCCCATAGGCCTATATGTTTTAATAAGGTTAGTATCACACCTCAGGTAGTCTAGCCCATAGGCCTATATGTTTTAATAAGGTTAGTATCACACCTCATGTAGTCTAGCCCATAGGCCTATATGTTTTAATAAGGTCAGTATCACACCTCATGTAGTCTAGCCCATAGGCCTATATGTTTTAATAAGGTCAGTATCACACCTCATGTAGTCTAGCCCTTAGGCCTATATGTTTTAATAAGGTCAGTATCACACCTCTATCCTAGTAGGCCTTATGTTTTAATAAGGTCAGTATCACACCTCATGTATCCTAGTAGGCCTATATGTTTTAATAAGGTTAGCCCATAGGCATAGGCCTATATGTTTTAATAAGGTCAGTATCACACCTCATGTAGTCTAGCCCATAGGCCTATATGTTTTAATAAGGTCAGTATCACACCTCATGTAGTCTAGCCCATAGGCCTATATGTTTTAATAAGGTTAGTATCACACCTCATGTAGTCTAGCCCATAGGCCTATATGTTTTAATAAGGTCAGTATCACACCTCATGTAGTCTAGCCCATAGGCCTATATGTTTTAATAAGGTCAGTATCACACCTCATGTAGTCTAGCCCTTAGGCCTATATGTTTTAATAAGGTCAGTATCACACCTCATGTATCCTAGCCCATAGGCCTATATGTTTTAATAAGGTTTGTATCACAAGTCAATAACTTGTTAAAATGAAGCTCATTAATCTGCTTTACAACCGGTATAACTAACTAACAGGTATAGAGCCAACCGGTATAGAGCCAACCGGTATAGAGCAAACCGGTATAGAGCCAACCGGTATAGAGCCAACCGGTATAGAGCCTAACTAGCAGTGAGTTATTAGTTTGGGTAAGATCATTTTCACCATAAAAATTCACCTTTATAATAAAGCATTACATGCATAATCGCATTTGTGGTCATTTTTTAGAATGTTTTTTCCCTCTAATTAATTGCATTTTGGAGTATTCACGCTTATGTGCCGTGTGCACTATGCTGCACTTATAATGTGAAGAAATAACCTAATATTTGATCAACTTTTAGAGCTAAGCGTTCTGATCTGTTGCATCAAACTCATTGCTTTGAAACTATTTTTTTAATGCTTGTGGTTGTATTAATTTGGGATCTATCACATCCCACAACTATCCCAGACTATGTTTGGAAATTGTATTTATTGCACAGAAGGACAATTTGACCAATATAATAGGTCAACTGTTGTACTATGGGGGATTGTAGATTGACATGCAGTAGGAAGAATGCTTGTGCTGTTTGTTGGTCCAACTCATCTTGTTGGCTGACAAAAAGTAAATGTGGACAGTTCTTCCAACATCTTCAATATGCACCTCAGAATTCGATAAGGACGTGAGATGCCTGTGAGAAGGACCTCATCACATGATGGGCATTGGCTCATAAGAAATTAGATATCTGAGAGACACTTTGGAGCACACAGCAGGTCGAAGGGAATTATAATGATTGTATTCAGCCCAGGGCACAACGGCCACTGGCCGCAAAAGGCATGGATTTTTGTAGGGGTCATTACCGCCACACAAAGAGGATGCCGCCGGGTAATTTGAGGCATTATCATGTGCTTGTCAAATTGTGAATGAGAGACTGATGAAGTGTGTACAGTCTGTGCAAAAAAATAAACAGAACTCATGCCTTTCATGCAACTTTTTTCAAACCATCATTAGAGTTGCATCATGCAGACTTACAATGTATTAAAAATCTAAACATATAGCCCAACGTTTGTATCACAACTAAAGTAGCATAAATATCTTTAAATTATGTATATAGGAGGACCTATTTCTTTGTTAACTGCTCAACATAGAATAGCTGCATGTGCCCACTCCCTCAAATCGTTTGGAGAACATATCCTTTCTATTTTATTCAGCTTTGTTCAATTGTATTCTTCATACTATAAAATAATGCCACAGACTTCTAAGCAAATCTCGTCTGCTAAATTAACTGGTGTCGCCCACAGCCATATGGCATAGCCAGATCAGGACCTAACATAAGGAGGACAACGCATAGTATGCTATTCTGTTCTTCTGAAATAGACATTTTCTTCATCATGTTTCTTGAGACCTGTCTAAAATAAAGAATGTATTGTGATGGTGTCGACTATATTAAATAGATTTATTTAAGTGTAGATGTTCCAAAGGTCTGCATCAATGAGTTGTAGGCTGTGTGTGGATGCCAGGAGATGCTACATGTGTTTACGTTAATAGCAGTCAATTACCGTGGGACCAACGGTTATTTGTTTGACAATCACCGGCTGACAAAATGTCATGACTGCCACATCCTACACACACACACAACACACACACACAACACACACACACAACACACACACACACACACACACACACACACACACACACACACACACACACACACACACACACACACACACACACACACACACACACACACACACACACACACACACACACACACACACACACACACACACACACACACACACACACACACACACACACACAACACACACTCTACACGTTATTCATTTAGCAAATCATGGCAAAGGAACAAACAGAGAAGACTGGAACGGAAGGTAGGGAGGGAGGGAGGTTAAACCCCAGGTGACTGAGACTGGAACGGAAGGTAGGGAGGGAGGGAGGTTAAACCCCAGGTGACTGAGACTGGAACGGAAGGTAGGGAGGGAGGTTAAACCCCAGGTGACTGAGACTGGAACGGAAGGTAGGGAGGGAGGTTAAACCCCAGGTGACTGAGACTGGAACGGAAGGTAGGGAGGGAGGGAGGGAGGTTAAACCCCAGGTGACTGAGACTGGAACGGAAGGTAGGGAGGGAGGGGAGGTTAAACCCCAGGTGACTGAGACTGGAACGAAGGTAGGGAGGGAGGGAGGTTAAACCCCAGGTGACTGAGACTGGGAGGTAGGGAGGGATGGAGGTTAAACCCCAGGTGACTGAGACTGGAACGGAAGGTAGGGAGGGAGGTTAAACCCCAGGTGACTGAGACTGGAACGGAAGGTAGGGAGGGAGGTTAAACCCCAGGTGACTGAGACTGGAACGGAAGGTAGGGAGGGAGGAGGTTAAACCCCAGGTGACTGAGACTGGAACGGAAGGTAGGGAGGGAGGTTAAACCCCAGGTGACTGAGACTGGAACGGAAGGTAGGGAGGAGGGAGGTTAAGGTGACTGAGACCAGGTGACTGACTGAGACTGGAACGGAAGGTAGGGAGGGAGGGAGGTTAAACCCCAGGTGACTGAGACTGGAACGGAAGGTAGGGGGAGGGAGGTTAAACCCCAGGTGACTGAGACTGGAACGGAAGGTAGGGGGAGGGAGGTTAAACCCCAGGTGACTGAGACTGGAACGGAAGGTAGGGAGGGAGGAGGTTAAACCCCAGGTGACTGAGACTGGAACGGAAGGTAGGGGGAGGGAGGGAGGTTAAACCCCAGGTGACTGAGACTGGAACGGAAGGTAGGGAGGGAGGGAGGTTAAACCCCAGGTGACTGAGACTGGAACGGAAGGTAGGGAGGGAGGGAGGTTAAACCCCAGGTGACTGAGACTGGAAAAAGGTAAGGTAAACCCCAGGTGACTGAGACTGGAATGGAAGGAGGGAGGGAGGTTAAACCCCAGGTGACTGAGACTGGAACGGAAGGTAGGGAGGGAGGGAGGTTAAACCCCAGGTGACTGAGACTGGAACGGAAGGTAGGGAGGGAGGGAGGTTAAACCCCAGGTGACTGAGACTGGACGGAAGGTAGGGAGGAGGGAGGAAGGTAGAAGGAGGGAGGGAGGTTAAACCCCAGGTGACTGAGACTGGAACGGAAGGTAGGGAGGGAGGGAGGTTAAACCCCAGGTGACTGAGACTGGAACGGAAGGTAGGGAGGGAGGGAGGTTAAACCCCAGGTGACTGAGACTGGAACGGAAGGTAGGGAGGAGGAGGTTAAACCCCAGGTGACTGAGACTGGAACGGAAGGTAGGGAGGGAGGGAGGTTAAACCCCAGGTGACTGAGACTGGAACGGAAGGTAGGGAGGGGAGGTTAAACCCCAGGTGACTGAGACTGGAACGGAAGGTAGGGAGGGAGGGAGGTTAAACCCCAGGTGACTGAGACTGGAACGGAAGGTAGGGAGGGAGGGAGGTTAAACCCCAGGTGACTGAGACTGGAACGGAAGGTAGGGAGGGGAGAGGTTAAACCCCAGGTGACTGAGACTGGAACGGAAGGTAGGGAGGGAGGGAGGTTAAACCCCAGGTGACTGAGACTGGAACGGAAGGTAGGGAGGGAGGGAGGTTAAACCCCAGGTGACTGAGACTGGAACGGAAGGTAGGGGAGGGAGGGAGGTAAACCCCAGGTGACTGAGAAACGGAAGGTAGGGAGGGAGGGAGGTTAAACCCCAGGTGACTGAGACTGGAACGGAAGGTAGGGAGGGAGGTTAAACCCCAGGTGACTGAGACTGGAACGGAAGGTAGGGAGGGAGGGAGGTTAAACCCCAGGTGACTGAGACTGGAACGGAAGGTAGGGAGGGAGGTTAAACCCCAGGTGACTGAGACTGGAACGGAAGGTAGGGAGGGAGGGAGGTTAAACCCCAGGTGACTGAGACTGGAACGGAAGGTAGGGAGGGAGGGAGGTTAAACCCCAGGTGACTGAGACTGGAACGGAAGGTAGGGAGGGAGGTTAAACCCCAGGTGACTGAGAGACTGGAACCCCAGGTGGAGAGGTACGGAAGGAGGGAGGGAGGTTAAACCCCAGGTGACTGAGACTGGAACGGAAGGTAGGGAGGGAGGGAGGTTAAACCCCAGGTGACTGAGACTGGAACGGAAGGTAGGGAGGGAGGGAGGTTAAACCCCAGGTGACTGAGACTGGAACGGAAGGTAGGGAGGGAGGGAGGTTAAACCCCAGGTGACTGAGACTGGAACGGAAGGTAGGGAGGGAGGGAGGTTAAACCCCAGGTGACTGAGACTGGAACGGAAGGTAGGGAGGGAGGGAGGTTAAACCCCAGGTGACTGAGACTGGAACGGAAGGTAGGGAGGGAGGGAGGTTAAACCCCAGGTGACTGAGACTGGAACGGAAGGTAGGGAGGGAGGGAGGTTAAACCCCAGGTGACTGAGACTGGAACGGAAGGTAGGGAGGGAGGGAGGTTAAACCCCAGGTGACTGAGACTGGAACGGAAGGTAGGGAGGGAGGGAGGTTAAACCCCAGGTGACTGAGACTGGAACGGAAGGTAGGGAGGGAGGGAGGTTAAACCCCAGGTGACTGAGACTGGAACGGAAGGTAGGGAGGGAGGGAGGTTAAACCCCAGGTGACTGAGACTGGAACGGAAGGTAGGGAGGGAGGGAGGTTAAACCCCAGGTGACTGAGACTGGAGACGGAAGGTAGGGAGGAGGGAGGTTAAACCCCAGGTGACTGAGACTGGAACGGAAGGTAGGGAGGGGAGGGAGGTTAAACCCCAGGTGACTGAGACTGAGGGAGGGAGGGGAGGGAGGGAGGGAGGTTAAACCCCAGGTGACTGAGACTGGAACGGAAGGTAGGGAGGGAGGGAGGTTAAACCCCAGGTGACTGAGACTGGAACGGAAGGTAGGGAGGGAGGGAGGTTAAACCCCAGGTGACTGAGACTGGAACGGAAGGTAGGGAGGGAGGGAGGTTAAACCCCAGGTGACTGAGAACTGGAACAGGTGACTGAGACTGGTAGGGAGGGAGGGAGGTTAAACCCCAGGTGACTGAGACTGGAAGGTAGGGAGGGAGGGAGGTTAAACCCCAGGTGACTGAGACTGGGAAGGTAGGGAGGGAGGGAGGTTAAACCCCAGGTGACTGAGACTGGAACGGAAGGTAGGGAGGGAGGGAGGTTAAACCCCAGGTGACTGAGACTGGAACGGAAGGTAGGGAGGGAGGGAGGTTAAACCCCAGGTGACTGAGACTGAGACTGGAACGGAAGGTAGGGAGGGAGGGAGGTTAAACCCCAGGTGACTGAGACTGGAACGGAAGGTAGGGAGGGAGGGAGGTTAAACCCCAGGTGACTGAGACTGGAACGGAAGGTAGGGAGGGGAGGGAGGTTAAACCCCAGGTGACTGAGACTGGAACGGAAGGTAGGGAGGGAGGGAGGTTAAACCCCAGGTGACTGAGACTGGAACGGAAGGTAGGGAGGGAGGGAGGTTAAACCCCAGGTGACTGAGACGGAAGGTAGGGAGGGAGGGGAGGTTAAACCCCAGGTGACTGAGACTGGTACGGAAGGAGGGAGGGAGGGAGGTTAAACCCCAGGTGACTGAGACTGGAACGGAAGGTAGGGAGGGAGGGAGGGAGGTTAAACCCCAGGTGACTGAGACTGGAACGGAAGGTAGGGAGGGAGGGAGGGAGGTTAAACCCCAGGTGACTGAGACTGGAATTGAGATAAGAACATTTGTAAAGGCAGAGCGGAGCTGTAGAAGGAAGCGAGGTAGCGAGGGAGGAAGGAAGGTGATTAAATGCAATTATCCACAAATATATAATTATCCACAAAGGTGTTATGTATTATAGATTACCCTGTTAGGCTGGCCAGCCGGGGAGTGTGTGTGTGTGTGTGGGTTCAAACACTTTATTACATAACCATAATACTAAATAACGTATAAAAGAGGTTGAATAGGATCAGAAGCACATACAAATTCCTCACATATGGTACGAATTGGAATTCTGAATTTTTTAAAATATATATTTAAAAAAGCAGGAAGTAAAATATCATATGAAATAGAAGATGTTGTACACAAATTTGCACTTTTTTTCGGGGACCCGTTTTGGTTGTAGCATTACTTTAAAAGCAGTATGTCTCCTTTCATGTGTCCTGTAAATAACGAGTGGATGATAAAAAAATTGAAAATGGGACCTTGCGTACTGTGGGAGTTGGCAACTTGACACTGACATTAATATACATAAAACAATTACTTAATGAATATAATTTCCTGAAATAATATCATGCATTTATTCACTGCCAAAGAGGTCAGGTACAAATTGCATGAATTTATTCATGATTTCTGACAGACATCTTCCTATGGATTCCCTCTCATGACCCCAAGGTTTAGCAACGATTGCATCCCTAATGGCCCGTAGTTCTCTGATCCAAAGTAGTGCACTACATATGGAATAAGGTGCTATTTGAGACATAGACAAAAACTTTCAGAGCAGAGCTAACTCTGTAAATTTTAGCCAGCTCAGCCAATTGAAAACTTTCTGTGTGTCCTCCTCACAAGATCTGATGGTAGAAACACTTCAAATAACTGCAGTCCAGTCACAGACAGACAGCCAGACAAACAGCAATGGCAACCTGTCATTCAGGGTAGGTGGGGTAGAGCCCCATCAGTTTTGAGCCCCACCTGTTTAGCTAAAAACAAATATATGCCTGTTTTGCATGTTATTCTGTAATTAATACCTGTCACATATCAGTTTGCAAAAAATGTTTAAAAAAACAAGAAAAACATGTGCCATAAAAGGTTGAATACATTGTCCATGCTGTCCATCCAGCATGACTTCTGCAGAGTTCAAGACAATGTGGAACACGGAACTGGAAAATCTCACACTTCAGTGAGTTCAAGAGAAATGGGAATTTCCAATTGTTTTTACTACGAACAGCAAAATACGTTTTTAACGGTCATCCAATTCAGGATCTTGGGTCTTTTTCTCTCCGAAATGAAGATCACTGACGTCATGATTCAACATTGTTTTTTTTTCAGAGTTCCCAGTTGTCTTGAAAGCACCATAAATCCAGAGAATGCTAGACTTTGATGACAAAGTTTGATGACAAAATGTAGGGGTAGAGCATGGCACTTTCTACGCCAGGGTTGTGGGTTCGATTCCCATGGGGGACCAGCACGAAAAAGTATGAAACTGTATGCTCTCACTACTGTAAGTCGCTCTGGACAAGAGCGCCTGCTAAATGATTAAAATTACAAATGTAAGGAGAGAGAGAGAGAGAGAGAGAGAGGGAGAGAAGGGGGAGGAGAGAAGAGAAGGGAAGAGAAGTGGACAGACAGAGGGGAGAGAAGAGAATAGATGGAATGAGGGTACAACTACTAGAGAGAGAGAGAGAGAGAGAGAGAGAGAGAGAGGGAGAGAAGGACCGCCGCGCCACGTTCCTGTTCAAGTGAGCACAGCACAACAAGATGTATTGTATGCTGCTGCATAAATTATGTAATATGCCAGGGAGATATTTATACTGTAGCTAAGAAAGTAATACCAAGTGTATGTTGTGTAGTAAGCTGTTAGTAGCCCATGTGCCTCACCCTAATAATTTGGTCCCTTCCCCCATGTTCTGACTTGGCGGTGCACATGTAACCTATAGCCTGTTTTAGAGAAATGTAATCATTGAATATTGTAAGAGCTCTCACTGTCTGCTTACATGCCCCCTTTATTTATCCTACGGTTCTGACTTGGTGTACAGGGAGAACACTGTAAGAAAGGCCCATGTTCTGAATTCTGTCGTTGTACATTTCAAAAGTGCTGAACAAATAGATATGTATATTCTTTTTTATTTATTTAACCTTAATTTAAATAGGCAAGCCAGTTAAGAACAAATTCTTATCTACAATGGCGGCCTACTGGGAAACAGTGGATTAACTGCCTTGTTCAGGGGCAGAACGACAGATTTTTACCTTGTCAGCTCGATTACTGGCCCAACGCTCTAACCACTAGGCTACCTGCCAGCCCTTATATTGACTACGTCAGTCCTAGCTCGATCATTATTGTCTTAATTAAAATTACGGATTGTCTCTTATCCGCTTGTCGTCCCCATATGCCATAGTTTGTACATCTCAATTGTCACAAGAAACCACATTTGTTTAATAAGCAAGTCAGCCATATCAGCTATGTTATTTAAAAAGTTAAAAAGTCAGTAAATGAAGCTGAAAGAACTGTTTCGCTGTCAGACCACGCTCTGGTGAAAGCCAGGTGTAGTGGTGGTAAGGATTCACTCCATGGTGCTGAAAAGAAATCTCTGTTGTTGGGACAGCTTTATGTAGGCCCTAACATTTTCTGGGCACCTTTTGTTACCGTTATAGTGCATTTAATGTGTTGCATCTAAAAATGATTACTTGTTTTGCCCAGCCAGCCAGCCAGCCAGCCAGCCAGCCAGCCAGCCAGACAGACAGACAGACAGACAGACAGACAGACAGACAGACAGACAGACAGACAGACAGACAGACAGACAGACAGCCAACCAACCAACCAACCAACCAACCAACCAGAGGGAACAGATTTCAATGACCAGCAAAAAGCAGCAGCATGGGTCTGTATGTTGCACTCTATTAGTTCCAATGGAACCTTATATTCTGTACACAGAATAGGGTTTATTGGGACTGTGTATTCTAGTGTAGAACATTATATATTTGTTTTTCTGCAATCGTGTTTAACAGAAATCAATCAAATATAATGTTCCTTATACTTTCCCTCCCATACAAACATGCTGGAGTAGACCTACATACTACATGGTTGCATTTTCAAATGGCACCTTGTCAAAAGTAGTGCACTATATAGGGAATATTGTGTCATTTGGGATGGCGCTATGATCACTACAATAATCAACAGCTCCTCTCCTCACTCCACCTTACCATGATTGATGGTTCCAGGCCAGAAAGGACTTCTGGGAAATTTATCAGAAATAGATTTTATTCTTAAAGAGACAATTGATATCTATGCAATCTAACAGATGAAAGGATCCATCTGCTCTTCGTGGGAAAGCTGTGTTAGTCAAGAGAAGCAATGCAGGTGACCAGCTAGGAGGAATATCATCCAGGGATATGGTAGTATCACAGACACATGCACGCCGGCACACACACACACACACACAAACACACACACACACACACGTCCTGTGGCACTGCATGACTCCATTGGGAAGCAATATAAGTTTTCTTATAAACAAGGCAATAATTGTGTGTGAGAGAGAGGGAGAGAGAGATGGAATGACCCTGCGGCAGTAATAACGGTAGAGGCAAGACCACGCTGAATCCAGTGGAGTGATGATGGGAGAGAGAGAGAGAGAGAGAGAGAGAGAGAGAGAGAGAGAGAGAGAGAGAGAGTATCCACAATATTGGATGGACTGTGACAGTGGTAGAGTAATGCTGCTGGTGCCTGTTGTCCCAAACTTGGTTATTAGCTAACTCAAGTCACTTTATGTGCTCTAAACCCTTGTTAGAGTACTACTCATACAGGTTGAAAAGGGAATGGGATTTCTCACATCCCCATAGACTGTCACAACTGCTCTTATTCTGTCCCTCTACTACTTCCATTACCAGAAGTGGGAATGGGATTTCTCACATCCCCATAAGACTGTCAGCTCAACTGCTCTTATTCTGTCCTTCTTGGACAGATCTAGAACCCTGGACAGATCTCTGGCTGGACAAAGTTCTAGAAAGATCTGCCTCTTGTTCAACTAATCCCAGCAGTATCACTGTCTCCAATGACAACCCACGCACAAACAATGGCATCTTTCAATAGTTGCATGTTCTCCTCACCAACACACTATCAAGCTCATACATCGGTATGTGACTTTTTTCTAGCATTGAGTCCAACTATAAAAATTGGTTGACAACTACTCTATATTGGTAGAGATTTATTGCTGTTCCATGAAGAAGAAAAAGATATACAAAATAGATTAAAAAAAAGATAGAGGAATCCTAGAGGTTCGACCCTTATTAGTGCAGTAAATACAATTAACTGTAGCCATGGGTAGACAGATGTACAAAGCACATTCTGGGGCAAATGGTTTCTCTTCTTCTTGAGCAGCTTTATCCGTTTCTTTCCTTTTTTCTTCCTCTTTGAGCACTTTGCTGACCAACAGAAAGGACGAGATAAATGCTTCAGCTCCCTCTCTCCTCTCCTTCAACCCACATCTCACATTCAACCCTGGAAGGCATGATTTCAATTCAAAGAGCCATGTTATATGAATGAGAAGAAATGACAATATGAATGCATATACATTCCCAGTCTGTCTTCTCTCATCATGGTTCCTATTTCAGACCAGCTGCCTCTGATACATGAAATTATACAGATACTGTAACGGTCTTCTTCCTCCTCTGACGAGGAGTAGTAGGAAGGATCGGAGGACCAATGCGCAGCGTGGTACGTGTTCATGATTCTTTTAATAGAACACTGAAAAATACAAAATAACAACGTGAAATAACAAAACCGAAACAGTTCCGTGTGGTGCAAACACTGAAACGGAAAATAATCACCCACGAAACACAGGTGGGAAAAGGCTACCTAAGTATGATTCTCAATCAGAGACAACTAACGACACCTGCCTCTGATTGAGAACCATACCAGGCTAAACGCAAAATACAACATAGAAAAACGAACATAGACAACCCACCCCAACTCACGCCCTGACCAACCTAAAACAAAGACATAACAACAGAACGAAGGTCAGAACGTTGGCTGTCACAGATACTATAGGAAAAAGGAAAACACACACACAGCAACACACACACAAATAAAAGAATGCAACAGAGGTTGTAAGATACAGTGGGGCAAAAAAGTATTTAGTCAGCCACCAATTGTGCAAGTTCTCCCACTTAAAAAGATGAGAGAGGCCTGTAATTGTCATCATAGGTACACTTCAACTATAACAGACAAAATGAGAAAAAAAATCCAGAAGGAGGGAGGGAGGGAGGGAGGGAGGGAGGGAGGGAGGGAGGGAGGGGGAGGGAGGGAGGGAGGGAGGGAGGGGAGAAAGAGGCAGAAAGAGGCAGAGGCAACTCTGAATGACACTTACCCTCCTTCTCATCTCTAATTTCTCTCTCTGACAGTCTCTCAGACTCTCTGATATTCTCAGTCTCTCTGACAGTCTCTCAGTCTCTCTGATATTCTTAGTCTCTCTGACACTCTCAGTCTCTCTGACAGTCTCTCAGTCTCTCTGACATTCTCAGTCTCTCTGACAGTCTCTCAGTCAATCTGACATTTCTCTCTGACAGTCTCTCTGACAGTCTTTCAGCCAATCTGCCAGTATTCAGTTTCTCTGACAGTATATCCGTCTCTCCAGTGTCTCAGAGTGAGATGCTCTGCTCCATGAGTCCCAGCCTCAGTCCCAGTAATCTCCATGTAATTCAGTCTCTCAGTCTCTCTGACAGTCTCTCTGACAGTCTTTCAGCCAATCTGCCAGTATTCAGTTTCTCTGACAGTATATCCGTCTCTCCAGTGTCTCAGAGAGATGCTCTGCTCCATGAGTCCCAGCCTCAGTCCCAGTAATCTCCATGTAATTCAGTCTCTCAGTCTCTCTGACAGTCTCTCTGACAGTCTTTCAGCCAATCTGCCAGTATTCAGTTTCTCTGACAGTATATCCGTCTCTCCAGTGTCTCAGAGAGAGATGCTCTGCTCCATGAGTCCCAGCCTCAGTCCCAGTAATCTCCATGTAATTCAGTCTCTCAGTCTCTCTGACAGTCTCTCAGTTTCTCTGACAGTCTCTCAGTCAATCTGACAGTCTCTCAGCCAATCCAACAGTCTATCAGTCAATCTGACAGTCTCTCAGTCTCTCTGCCAGTATTTCAGTCTCACTGACAGTCTCTTAGACTCTCTTACAGTCTCTCAGTCAATCTGACAGTCTTTCTTCCAATCTGCCAGTCTTCAGTGTCTCTGACAGTCTCTCAGCCAATCCAACAGTCTATCAGTCAATCTGACAGTTTCTCAGTCTCTCTGCCAGTATTTCAGTCTCACTGACAGTCTCTTAGACTCTCTTACAGTCTCTCAGTCAATCTGACAGTCTCTCAGTCTCTCTTACAGTCTCTCAGTCAATCTGACAGTCTTTCTTTCAATCTGCCAGTCTTCAGTTTCGCTGACAGTATATCAGTCTCCAGTGTCTCAGAGAGAGAGATGCTCAGCTCCATTAGTCCCAGCCTCAGTCCCAGTAATATCCATGTAATTTAGTTCCCAAATAGTCATCCATGAATTATTAATCTGGTCCACCAGAGCAGAGAGATGTACTACAGCTATAACTGGGACTGGGCTGGAATGGCTTGCATCGAGGGTCCTGGATCAAGCTCTATCTCTCTTTGGATGTGTCCCAAAACTGCTGCACTACTTTTGACCAGGGTTCATAGGGCTCTAATAAAAATAAGTGCACTATGTAGGCAACAGGGTTCCATTAGGCACGCATAAATACACTGTGCTGTGCTGGCCAGCATTACGGGTCTGGTCTGGAGCCTTCTCTCTCTCTCTCTCTCTCTCTCTCTCTCTCTCTCTCTCTCTCTCTCTCTCTCGCTCTCTCAAATGGAATGCGGTGCACACTACTCTTGTTGCATAGTCAATGGGGATCCATAATAAATACAAAATACCAATAGAAAGCTGAAGGGGACTGATGTACATGAACCAGTTCTGTTGAGCTATTAAAATTGCTTTTCCAGCTCCATTCACAGAATCATCAAAAGCCTCCGTGTTGTGTTGTATCCATGGAAACCATCACTGGGTAGAAGTTCAAGAGAAATGTAACAATAATAATAATCAACGGGTCATTCCACGAAATAAGAGCCTATTGTGTCCCTTTGATAGTTTATGCGACAAAACAAGCAAGTATCGTGTAGATAATCATTGTACCATCAAAACTGCTGTGAAACATATTTTGCATAACCACAAAATATTGTATTTTCAGCTCTTTGAAGTTGGTGTACAAAACCTAAAGTATAAGATGCAAAAACAAACTTAAGCATGGTAAAGGATAGAAATAGCTCATATAGAACAGATATACCGCTTCTTAGACTTGCTTTCTATGAGAATGACATACAGTGCCTTGCGAAAGTATTCGGCCCCCTTGAACTTTGCGACCTTTTGCCACATTTCAGGCTTCAAACATAAAGATATAAAACTGTATTTTTTTGTGAAGAATCAACAACAAGTGGGACACAATCATGAAGTGGAACGACATTTATTGGATATTTCAAACTTTTTTAACAAATCAAAAACTGAAAAATTGGGCGTGCAATATTATTCCCAACGCTGGAAAGTAATTGACTCCTTTATCAGTTCCATCTAGAAACAATATAGAGATGGTCAATGTGCAGCATGCCCTGGTCAGCAGACACTCTTAAACAGAACAACTTACAGGAGAAGTTAGGGTAAAGTGCCTTGCTCAAGGGCACAATAACAGATATGTCATATTTGGGCGGCAGCGTAGCCTAGTGGTTAGAGCGTTGGACTAGTAACCGTAAGGTTGCGAGTTCAAACCCCCGAGCTGACAAGGTACAAATCTGTCGTTCTGCCCCTGAACAGGCAGTTAACTGACTCCCAGGCCGTCATTGAAAATAAGAATATGTTCTTAACTGACTTGCCTGGTTAAATAAAGGTAAAATTAAAAATTAAATATTGTCAGCTAATCTTTCGGTTACTGGCCCAACGCTCTTAACCGCTGGGCTACCTGCCACCCATGTTTTTCTAATTTTCTCATTTAAACACATATGTTTTCTTTCTGAACCATAATCATTCTCTCTCGACCATTTGGTATCACCACGGTTGCCAGTAAAAGTTTTTTGAATGTAATTTTTGAAATACAAAAAACAACCTTTCTCCTGTCTCGAACTGCCGTTGACGTTTCATGAAATGCTACCAACAATGCGCCTAAAACTTTGCCACTACTGTAAACTTTCCTGTCGGTGTTTTCAACGAGAAAAGCAAGCAAGTGCCTCACAAAACCTCAAATAAAGCCACGGTAACCATCTAAACTAGCCACCTAGTAGCACAGTGGTCTAAGGCACTGCATCTCAGTGATAGAAGCATTTTTTATTTTATTTATTTCACCTTTATTTAACCAGGTAGGCTAGTTGAGAACAGGTTCTCATTTGCAACTGCGACCTGGCCAAGATAAAGCATAGCAGTGTGAACAGACAACACAGAGTTACACATGGAGTAAACAATTAACAAGTCCATAACACAGAGAAAGAAGGGGAGTCTATATACAATGTGTGCAAAAGGCATGAGGAGGAAGGCGAATAATTACAATATTGCAGATTAACACTGGAGTGATAAATTATCAGATGATCATGTACAGGTAGAGATATTGGTGTGCAAAAGAGCAGAAAAGTAAATAAATAAAAACTGTGGGGATGAGGTAGGTGAAAATGGGTGTGCTATTTACCAATAGATTATGTACAGCTGCAGCGATCGGTTAGCTGCTCAGCTAGCTGATGTTTGAAGTTGGTGAGGGAGATAAAAGTCTCCAACTTCAGCGATTTTTGCAATTCGTTCCAGTCACAGGCAGCAGAGTACTGGAACGAAAGGCGGCCGAATGAGGTGTTGGCTTTAGGGATGATCAATGAGATACACCTGCTGGAGCGCGTGCTACGGATGGGTGTTGCCATCGTGACCAGTGAGCTGAGATAAGGCGGAGCTTTGCCTAGCATGGCCTTGTAGATGACCTGGAGCCAGTGGGTCTGGCGACGAATATGTAGCGAGGGCCAGCCGACTAGAGGATACAAGTCGCAGTGGTGGGTAGTATAAGGTGCTTTAGTGACAAAACGGATGGCACTGTGATAAACTGCATCCAGTTTGCTGAGTAGAGTGTTGGAAGCAATTTTGTAGATGACGTCGCCGAAGTCGAGGATCGGTAGGATAGTCAGTTTTACTAGGGTAAGCTTGGCAGCGTGAGTGAAGGAGGCTTTGTTGTGGAATAGAAAGCCGATTCTTGATTTGATTTTCGATTGGAGATGTTTGATATGGGCCTGGAAGGAGAGTTTGCAGTCTAGCCAGACACCTAGGTACTTATAGGTGTCCACATATTCAAGGTCGGAACCATCCAGTGTGGTGATGCTAGTCGGACATGCGGGTGCAGGCAGCGATCGGTTGAAAAGCATGCATTTGGTTTTACTAGCGTTTAAGAGCAGTTGGAGGCCACGGAAGGAGTGTTGTATGGCATTGAAGCTCGATTGGAGGTTAGATAGCACAGTGTCCAATGACGGGCCGAAAGTGTATACAATGGTGTCGTCTGCATAGAGGTGGATCAGGGAATCGCCCACAGCAAGAGCAACATCATTGATATATACAGAGAAAAGAGTCGGCCCGAGAATTGAACCCTGTGGCACCCCCATAGAAGACCAGAGGACCGGACAACATGCCCTCCGATTTGACACACTGAACTCTGTCTGCAAAGTAATTGGTGAACCAGGCAAGGCAGTCATCCGAAAAACCGAGGCTACTGAGTCTGCCGATAAGAATATGGTGATTGACAGAGTCGAAAGCCTTGGCAAGGTCGATGAAGACGGCTGCACAGTACTGTCTTTTATCGATGGCGGTTATGATGTCGTTTAGTACCTTGAGTGTGGCTGAGGTGCACCCGTGACCGGCTTGGAACCCAGATTGCATAGCGGAGAAGGTACGGTGGGATTCGAGATGGTCAGTGACCTGTTTGTTGACTTGGCTTTCGAAGACCTTAGATAGGCAGGGCAGGATGGATATAGGTCTGTAACAGTTTGGGTCCAGGGTGTCTCCCCCTTTGAAGAGGGGGATGACTGCGGCAACTTTCCAATCCTTGGGGATCTCAGACGATATGAAAGAGAGGTTGAACAGGCTGGTAATAGGGGTTGCGACAATGGCGGCGGATAGTTTCAGAAATAGAGGGTCCAGATTGTCAAGCCCAGCTGATTTATACGGGTCCAGGTTTTGCAGCTCTTTCAGAACATCTGCTATCTGGATTTGGGTAAAGGAGAACCTGGAGAGGCTTGGGTGAGGAGCTGCGGGGGGGCCGGAGCTGTTGGCCGAGGTAGGAGTAGCCAGGCGGAAGGCATGGCCAGCCGTTGAGAAATGCTTGTTGAAGTTTTCGATAATCATGGATTTGTCGGTGGTGACCGTGTTCCCTAGCCTCAGTGCAGTGGGCAGCTGGGAGGAGGTGCTCTTGTTCTCCATGGACTTCACAGTGTCCCAGAACTTTTTGGAGTTGGAGCTACAGGATGCAAACTTCTGCCTGAAGAAGCTGGCCTTAGCTTTCCTGACTGACTGCGTGTATTGGTTCCTGACTTCCCTGAACAGTTGCATATCGCGGGGACTGTTCGATGCTATTGCAGTCCGCCACAGGATGTTTTTGTGCTGGTCGAGGGCAGTCAGGTCTGGAGTGAACCAAGGGCTGTATCTGTTCTTAGTTCTGCATTTTTTGAACGGAGCATGCTTATCTAAAATGGTGAGGAAGTTACTCTTAAAGAATGACCAGGCATCCTCAACTGACGGGATGAGGTCAATGTCCTTCCAGGATACCCGGGCCAGGTCGATTAGAAAAGCCTGCTCACAGAAGTGTTTTAGGGAGCGTTTGACAGTGAGGGGTGGTCGTTTGACTGCGGCACCGTAGCGGATACAGGCAATGAGGCAGTGGTCGCTGAGATCCTGGTTGAAGACAGCGGAGGTGTATTTGGAGGGCCAGTTGGTCAGGATGAGGTCTATGAGGGTGCCCTTGCTTACAGAGTTAGGGTTGTACCTGGTGGGTTCCTTGATGATTTGTGTGAGATTGAGGGCATCTAGCTTAGATTGTAGGACTGCCGGGGTGTTAAGCATATCCCAGTTTAGGTCACCTAACAGAACAAACTCTGAAGCTAGATGGGGGGCAATCAATTCACAAATGGTGTCCAGGGCACAGCTGGGAGCTGAGGGGGGTCGGTAGCAGGTGGCAACAGTGAGAGACTTATTTCTGGAGAGAGTACTTTTCAGAATTAGTAGTTCGAACTGTTTGGGTATGGACCTGGAAAGTATGACATTACTTTGCAGGCTATCTCTGCAGTAGACTGCAACTCCTCCCCCTTTAGCAGTTCTATCTGGACGGAAGATGTTATAGTTGGGTATGGAAATCTGAATTTTTGGTGGCCTTCCTGAGCCAGGATTCAGACACGGCAAGGACATCAGGGTTAGCAGAGTGTGCTAAAGCACTGAGTAAAACAAACTTAGGGAGGAGGCTTCTGATGTTGACATGCATGAAACCAGGGCTTTTTCGATCACAGAAGTCAACAAATGAGAGTGCCTGGGGACATGCAGGGCCTGGGTTTACCCGCGGAACAGAGAAGGAGTAGTATGAGGGTGCGGCTAAGGGCTATCAAAACTGGTCGCCTAGAGCGTTGGGGGACAGAGAATAAGAGGAGCAGGTTTCTGGGCATGGTAGAATATATTCAGGGCATAATGCGCAGACAGGGGTATGGTGGGGTGCGGGTATGGCGGAGGTAAGCCCAGGCACTGGGTGATGATGAGAGAGGTTTTATCTCTGGACATGCTGGTTGTAATGGGTGAGGTCACTGCATATGTGGGAGGTGGGACAAAGGAGGTATCAGGGGTATGAGGAGTGGGACTAGGGGCTCCATAGTGAACTAAAACAATGATAACTAACCTGAGCAACAGTATACAAGGCATATTGACATTTGAGAGAGACATACAGCGAGGCATACAGTAATCACAGGTGTTGAATTGGGAAAGCTAGCTAAAACAGTGGGTGAGACAACAGCTAATCAGCTAGCATAACAACAGCAGGTAAAATGGCATTGACGAGGCAACGGGGCCGACAGATAAAACAAACAAGCAGAATGGAGTACCGTGATTAATGGACAGTCCAGCGTGCATCAGCTATGTAGCCATGTGATCAGGGTCCAGGGGGCAGCGGTGGATGGGGCAGGGGGGCTGGACTGGCGAGTGTTATCCAGGTTTAAAAAATAACAATGACTAAGTAGCTTGTAGCTAGCTAGCTGGTTAGCTTCTGGAGGTTCTTGAGTGTGTTCTAAAAATAAAGATAATAGCGATTCCGTATCACATTGGGTGAGGCAGGTTTCCGGAAGGTATAAACAATTTTTTTTTTAAATCGGGAAGAGATAGAAAGTACATATGGGCCACTGCGTTTTTGGGACGCGGCGATGCAGGCGGTTAGCAGGCCTGTGCTAACAAGCTAACAGATTAGCAGGCCGGGGTAAACAAGGTAGTAGTTAGCGGACCTGGGCTAAACAAGCTAAACAAGCTAGCAGTTAGCATCACTACAGACCCTGGCTCAATTCCAGGCTGTATTACAACCGCCCCCAATTGAGAGTCCTGTAGGGCGGTGCACAATTTGCCAGTGTTGTCTGGGTTTGGCTGTCACTGTAAATAAGAATTAGTTCTTAACTGACTTGCCTGGTTAAATTTTTTAAAAAGCTCTTTATTCTTGTCATCTATTAGAAGTGTGAAGATAAACTATAGGCATTAATCTGTGAACTACCTTCATCACTTTAGGCATGAATCTGTGAACTACCCTCATCACTTTAGGCATTAATCTGTGAACTACCTTCATCACTTTAGGCATTAATCTGTGAACTACCCTCATCACTTTAGGCATTCATCTGTGAACTAGGCATTCATCTGTGAACTACCCTCTTCACTTTAGGCATTAATCTGTGAACTACCCTCATCACTTTAGGCATTAATCTGTGAACTAGGCATTCATCTGTGAACTAGGCATTCATCTGTGAACTACCCTCTTCACTTTATGCATTCATCTGTGAACCACCCTCATCACTTTATGCATTCATCTGTGAACCACCCTCATCACTTTAGGCATTCATCTGTGAACTACCCTCATCACTTTAGGCATTCATCTGTGAACTACCCTCATCACTTTAGGCATTCATCTGTGAACTACCCTCATCACTTTAGGCATTAATCTGTGAACTACCCTCATCACTTTAGACATTAATCTGTGAACTACCCTCATCACTTTAGGCATTAATCTGTGAACTACCCTCCTCACTTTAGGCATTCATCTGTGAACTACCCTCATCACTTTAGGCATTCATCTGTGAACTACCCTCATCACTTTAGACATTAATCTGTGAACTACTCTCATCACTTGAGACATTAATCTGTGAACTAGCCTTATCACTTTAGGTATTAATCTGTGAACTAGGTATTAATCTGTGAATTGACCCTCATCACTTTAGGCATTAATCTGTGAACTATGACTTTAGGCAGCGGTAAACCTCATGTGTCTGTTAAATTGTGTGAGTGACCCCTGATGTGTGCCTGTTCTGAGCCTGTAGCACGCACGCACGCACGTACGCGCGCACACACACACACACACACACACACACACACACACACACACACACACACACACACACACACACACACACACACACACACACACACACACACACACACACACACACACACACACACACACACACACACAGTGCATGTCTCTCTGTGCTCTGGTGAACCTCTACATTGATCCCAGGCAGCTCCAGGCTCTTTCTCCAGGTTCAGATGTTACAGAAAGAATAATAAACAGCTGAATCGCCCTGCAATAATCCCAATGACCCACCTCCTCCTCCTGTGTGTGTGTGCCATGCGTGGGTGTGTGTGTGTGCGTGAGTGTGTAGTTGTGTTTGTGTGTGTTCCTCAATGTGTGTATGGTATGTCTCCCCTCCACCTCTACCACCACCACCATCTACCCAACCCTGGACAAGCAACTGGGGCTGGAGTAGGGTTTCTCCCCTCCTACTACCCTGATCTCTGGTAAACCCACAGCACTCACTTCCACAGCTCTAATCAAATCCCATCACCCCCCAAACACACACACACACACGAACACGCACACACACACGAACACGCACACACACACGAACACGCACACACACACACACACACACAAGCACGCATGCACACAAGCAGCACATGCACAAGCACACACACAGGTTTCCATGTTTAGTTTCTTGGCATGGTCAGTAGGGGTGTTTAGATTCTAGGCATGGTCAATAGGGATGTTTAGTTTCTTGGCATGGTCAGTAGAGATGTTTCGTTTCTTTGCATGGTCACAAACCACACAGTAAAACATCTCAGATTACAAACCACACATTAAACAATCTCAGATTACAAACCACACATTAAACAATCTCAGATTACAAACCACACATTAAACCATCCCAGATTACAAACCACACTCAGAGTGTGAACACTGTAGACTGGAATCACTCGGTTTGTGATTTTTGATTAAAACAAAACCGCTATTCATTCAAACGAGTGCCGAACTTGTGTTTGCGTGGATTCTGCGATGCGGTTGGCAACGTGCTGCTTAACAGACAGTTGGTAGCCTGCATAACAGAGATGCTAAACTGCTAGCCATCATGCTATCGAAGTTGGTACCAGATGAGTTTTGCAATGGAACCCTCTTTGTCTGGAGAAATAAATCAATGTTTCCAGAGCTGTAGGAGCTGTAGGAGCTGTAGGAGCTGTAGGAGCTGTATCTACTACGCTTTGTTTCTGGACAAACCGTGTCAATTGTTTGATTGCCGAGGATTATAAACCTGAGGTGGCTTCCTTGATCACGCAGGTCGTCAGCCTACATAAAACAACTAGGGAAACTAGTGGAATGTTTACATGTTCTACACCGGTGGCTGGATGTTGTTTGCTTGTTGGATGCATCTCTGCCTTGTTGTTTGTCACTGTCCGATTGGCCGGTGTTGCCGGAGCTCCCCCATCTAATAGCTGAGTCAAAGGAGCACAGCAAGAGGAGCAAGGCATTCAACGATGGTCACATGTCACGAGAAGACAGTGGCCTCCCGCAAAGCAGTCTACATTCCCTAGGAGAGGCCCGGAGGGGATACAAACAACGATTAGTTTTGATATTCTGGAGCCTGATCTTCCTGCACCTTCGTCGCTGGGGGTGCCTGTGTCTGCAGCCGCAGTGCCTACTATTACGATTTCAAAGTCGTCATCGCCAACTTTCCATTCCTGCTCTGGATCAAGCGGGACTTCTCTATCTGTCGGAGGCCTGCACCTGGCAGCGAGAGCAACAGGCTCAAGTTATCCTGCCTTTTGCCCGTCCATAAAGGGTTCTCCGAATCCTGTGAATCATGGGAACGGGCGGATTTCCTCATCTTCTCGCCAGCCGTGATCTCCGGCAATATGTACATTTAAAAAACAATACAATTGTGCCGTCTGGTTTGCTTAAAAAATGAATTTTAAATTATTTGTACTTTTACTTTTGATAGTTAAGTACATGTAAAACCAAATACTTTTAGACTTTTACTCAAGTAGTTTTTTACAGGGTGAGTTCCACTTTTGCTTGAGTAATTTTCTTTTAAGGTATCTTTACTTTACCTCAAGTATGACAATTGGGTACTTTTTCCACCACTGCTCATGGTAAGAAATGTGACCGTTCCTGGTGCAAAAACAATGTCCCGAAGCTCCAGTAAATTACATTACTAAGCCTCTCACGAATGTATTACTTCAGGACTTGGAAATCGATTTTATCGTAGTCCATGAGGGTTTTAATGTCATTATGAAGGGCAGCTCTGAACAGATGAGACTGGATTTTAAAGAGCTGGTTGACTCTCTGCTAGACACTAACAAAAGACCCATCATATCTGTCCCTGTGCCCTCTCTGAATCGTGGAATTGAATGCTTGAGCAGGATGCTTTCTCTTCACAACTGATGTGATTATTGCAGCTCAATGGGTGTAACTTTTGTTGACAATTTTGATTCCTTTTGGAAACAAAAAACACTTTATAAGTAGGATGGGATCTACCCAAATCCACTGTGTGCTGCTCACCCTGCACTAACATAAATAACATGAGCATATATACTTCTGCTAAGCTTTCCAGTAAAGCAATAAAAGGAAGTAAGCATTCCAGAAATAAAGTGCTCAAAATAGCCCACGTTGACATATGTAGCTTTAGAAACAAAGTTCATTAAATCAATAATTTGCTAGTAACATATGACATTGAGAGGGATGAGGCAAAAGGGATGGCAAATACATCTGGCTGCACAACCAATTGGCAAACGTATTGCAAATTGAGAAGTCATGTGACTAAACTGAATTAAAAGAAGAAGAAACCATATTTTGAAACAAAGATAAATGACAAAGAATGATAGTTAAAAGCTTTGGAGCACCTTGAATTAAGTTTTGGGAAAAAAGGCAAACTCAGCTCTATCATTCATTGAATCAAATGGCTCATTCATCACAAAACCAACTGATATTGCCAAATATTTTTTCATTGGAAAGATTAGCAAATTTAGACACGACATGCCAGCAACAAACGCTGACACTACACATCCAAGTATATCTGACCAAATTAAGAACGAGAAGCAATGTAATTTTTGAATTCCGTAGTGAGTGTGGA
>NC_068448.1:12454928-12462428 GCF_023373465.1 Oncorhynchus keta | reverse complement strand
ATCCCTATCTCTTCTCCTATCCCTCCCTCTCTCTCCCTCTCTCTGTCTCCCCGTCACTCTAATCCCTATCTCTTCTCCTATCCCTCCCTCTCTCTCTGTCTCCCCGTCACTCTAATCCCTATCTCTTCTCCTATCCCTCCCTCTCTCTCCCTCTCTCTGTCTCCCCGTCACTCTAATCCCTATCTCTTCTCCTATCCCTCCCTCTCTCTCCCTCTCTCTGTCTCCCCGTCACTCTAATCCCTATCTCTTCTCCTATCCCTTCCTCTCTCTCTGTCTCCCCGTCACTCTCTAATCCCTATCTCTTCTCCTATCCCTCTCTCTCTCTCCCTCTCTCTGTCTCCCCGTCACTCTAATCCCTATCTCTTCTCCTATCCCTCCCTCTCTCTCTCTCCCTCTCTCTGTCTCCCCGTCACTCTAATCCCTATCTCTTCTCCTATCCCTCCCTCTCTCTCCCTCTCTCTGTCTCCCCGTCACTCTAATCCCTATCTCTTCTCCTATCCCTCCCTCTCTCTCTCTCCCTCTCTCTGTCTCCCCGTTACTCTAATCTCTATCTCTTCTCCTATCCCTCTCTCTTTCTCCCTCTCTCTGTCTCCCCGTCACTCGAATCCCTATCTCTTCTCCTATCCCTCCCTCTCTCTCTCCCTCTCTCTGTCTCCCCGTCACTCTAATCCCTATCTCTTCTCCTATCCCTCCCTCTCTCTCCCTCTCTCTGTCTCCCCGTCACTCTAATCCCTATCTCTTCTCCTAGCCCTCCCTCTCTCTCCCTCTCTCTGTCTCCCCGTCACTCTAATCCCTATCTCTTCTCCTATCCCTCCCTCCCTCCCTCTCTCTCTTCCTCTCTCTGTCTCCCCGTCACTCTAATCCCTATCTCTTCTCCTATCCCTCCCTCTCTCTCTCTCCCTCTCTCTGTCTCCCCGTCACTCTAATCCCTATCTCTTCTCCTATCCCTCCCTCTCTCTCTCTCCCTCTCTCTGTCTCCCCGTCACTCTAATCCCTATCTCTTCTCCCCTTCGCTCCCTCTCCCTTTTTCTTTGTTTCTTTCATTATTTCTTTCATTATTTCTTTCTTTCTCTCTCTCTCTCTCTCTCTCTCTCTCTCTCTCTCTCTCTCTCTCTCTCTCTCTCTCTCTCTCTCTCTCTCTCTCTCTCTCTCTACTCTCTCTCTTTCTGTCTCCCTCTCTCTGTCTCACAGCCCTCTCTTTTGTCTCTGTGTTATGAAGTAGCCTATAGTCCTCATTTGGTGCCCCAGTAGTGCTGAGCTCAGCATGCTGGTTGTGTACACACTGCAGCCTCAGCACTATGAACGCAATAGAATGATAGAAAGAGGGGAAGAAGAGAGGAGGAGAGAGTGATAGAAGAGATGAGAGTGATAGAAGAGATGAGAGTGATAAAAGAGGAGAGAGTGATAGAAGAGATGAGAGTGATAGAAGAGGAGAGAGATAGAAGAGGAGCGAGAGATAGAAGAGGAGAGAGAGAGAGAAGAGGAGAGAGAGAGAGATAGAAGAGGAGAGAGAGAGAGATCTTTTTTTATTTTTTTTTATTTCACCTTTATTTAACCAGGTAGGCTAGTTGAGAACAGGTTCTCATTTGCAACTGCAACCTGGCCAAGATAAAGCATAGCAGTGTGAACAGACAACACAGAGTTACACATGGAGTAAACAATTAACAAGTCCATAACACAGTAGAAAAAAAAGGGGCAGTCTATATACAATGTGTGCAAAAGGCATGAGGAGGTAGGCGAATAATTACAATTTTGCAGATTAACACTGGAGTGATAAATGATCAGATGGTCATGTACAGGTAGAGATATTGGTGTGCAAAAGAGCAGAAAAGTAAATAAATAAAAACAGTATGGGAATGAGGTAGGTGAAAATGGGTGGGCTATTTACCAATAGACTATGTACATGCAGCGATCGGTTAGCTGCTCAGCTAGCTGATGTTTGAAGTTGGTGAGGGAGAAAAAATTCTCCAACTTCGTCGTTCCAGTCACAGGCAGCAGAGTACTGGAACGAAATGCGGCCAAATGAGGTGTTGGCTTTAGGGATGATCAGTGAGATACACCTGCTGGAGCGCGTGCTACGGATGGGTGTTGCCATCGTGACCAGTGAACTGAGATAAGGCAGAGCTTTACCTAGCATGGACTTGTAGATGACCTGGAGCCAGTGGGTCTGGCGACGAATATGTAGCGAGGGCCAGCCGACTAGAGCATACAAGTCGCAGTGGTGGGTGGTATAAGGTGCTTTAGTGACAAAACGGATGGCACTGTGATAGACTGCATCCAGTTTGCTGAGTAGAGTGTTGGAAGCCATTTTGTAGATGACATCGCCGAAGTCGAGGATCGGTAGGATAGTCAGTTTTACTAGGGTAAGCTTGGCGACGTGAGTGAAGGAGGCTTTGTTGCGGAATAGAAAGCCGACTCTTGATTTGATTTTCGATTGGAGATGTTTGATATGAGTCTGGAAGGAGAGTTTGCAGTCTAGCCAGACACCTAGGTACTTATAGATGTCCACATATTCAAGGTCGGAACCATCCAGTGTGGTGATGCTAGTCGGGCATGCGGGTGCAGGCAGCGATCGGTTGAAAAGCATGCATTTGGTTTTACTAGCGTTTAAGAGCAGTTGGAGGCCACGGAAGGAGTGCTGTATGGCATTGAAGCTCGTTTCGAGGTTAGATAGCACAGTGTCCAATGACGGGCCGAAAGTATATAGAATGGTGTCGTCTGCGTAGAGGTGGATCAGGGAATCGCCCGCAGCAAGAGCAACATCATTGATATATACAGAGAAAAGAGTCGGCCCGAGAATTGAACCCTGTGGCACCCCCATAGAGACTGCCAGGGGACCGGACAGCATGCCCTCCGATTTGACACACTGAACTCTGTCTGCAAAGTAATTGGTGAACCAGGCAAGGCAGTCATCCGAAAAACCGAGGCTACTGAGTCTGCCGATAAGAATATGGTGATTGACAGAGTCGAAAGCCTTGGCAAGGTCGATGAAGACGGCTGCACAGTACTGTCTTTTATCGATGGCGGTTATGATATCGTTTAGTACCTTGAGTGTGGCTGAGGTGCACCCGTGACTGGCTCGGAAACCAGATTGCACAGCGGAGAAGGTACGGTGGGATTCGAGATGGTCAGTGACCTGTTTGTTGACTTGGCTTTCGAAGACCTTAGATAGGCAGGGCAGGATGGATATAGGTCTATAACAGTTTGGGTCCAGGGTGTCTCCCCCTTTGAAGAGGGGGATGACTGCGGCAGCTTTCCAATCCTTGGGGATCTCAGACAATATGAAAGAGAGGTTGAACAGGCTGGTAATAGGGGTTGCGACAATGGCGGCGGATAGTTTCAGAAATAGAGGGTCCAGATTGTCAAGCCCAGCTGATTTGTACAGGTCCAGGTTTTGCAGCTCTTTCAGAACATCTGCTATCTGGATTTGGGTAAAGGAGAACCTGGAGAGGCTTGGGCGAGGAGCTGCAGGGGGGCGGAGCTGTTGGCCGAGGTTGGAGTAGCCAGGCGGAAGGCATGGCCAGCCGTTGAGAAATGCTTATTGAAGTTTTCGATAATCATGGATTTATCGGTGGAGACCGTGTTACCTCTTGTTCTCCATGGACTTCACAGTGTCCCAGAACTTTTTGGAGTTGGAGCTACAGGATGCAAACTTCTGCCTGAAGAAGCTGGCCTTAGCTTTCCTGACTGACTGCATGTATTGGTCCCTGACTTCCCTGAACAGTTGCATATCACGGGGACTATTCGATGCTATTGCAGTCCGCCACAGGATGTTTTTGTGCTGGTCGAGGGCAGTCAGGTCTGGAGTGAACCAAGGGCTGTATCTGTTCTTGGTTCTGCATTTTTTGAACGGAGCATGCTTATCTAAAATGGTGAGGAAGTTACTTTTAAAGAATGACCAGGCATCCTCAACAGACGGGATGAGGTCAATGTCCTTCCAGGATACCCGGGCCAGGTCGATTAGAAAGGCCTGCTCACAGAAGTGTTTTAGGGAGCGTTTGACAGTGATGAGGGGTGGTCGATTTGACTGCGGCTCCGTGGCAGATACAGGCAATGAGGAAGTGATCGCTGAGATCCTGGTTGAAGACAGCGGAGGTGTATTTGGAGGGCTAGTTGGTCAGGATGACGTCTATGAGGGTGCCCTTGTTTACAGAGCTAGGGTTGTACCTGGTGGGTTCCTTGATGATTTGAGTGAGATTGAGGGCATCTAGCTTAGATTGTAGGACTGCCGGGGTGTTAAGCATATCCCAGTTTAGGTCACCTAACAGAACAAACTCTGAAGCTAGATGGGGGGCGATCAATTCACAAATGGTGTCCAGGGCACAGCTGGGAGCTGAGGGTGGTCGGTAGCAGGTGGCAACAGTGAGAGACTTATTTCTGGAGAGAGTAATTTTCAAAATTAGTAGTTCGAACTGTTTGGGTATGGACCTGGAAAGTATGACATTACTTTGCAGGCTTTCTCTGCAATAGACTGCAACTCCTCCCCCTTTGGCAGTTCTATCTTGACGGAAGATGTTATAGTTGGGTATGGGAATATCTGAATTTTTGGTGGCCTTCCTGAGCCAGGATTCAGACACGGCAAGGACATCAGGGTTAGCAGAGTGTGCTAAAGCAGTGAGTAAAACAAACTTAGGGAGGAGGCTTCTGATGTTGACATGCATGAAACCAAGGCTTTTTCGATCACAGAAGTCAACAAATGAGGGTGCCTGGGGGCATGCAGGGCCTGGGTTTACCTCCACATCACCCGCGGAACAGAGAAGGAGTAGTATGAGGGTGCGGCTAAAGGCTATCAAAACTGGTCGCCTAGAGCGTTGGGGGCAGAGAATACGAGGAGCAGGTTTCTGGGCATGGTAGAATATATTCAGGGCATAATGCGCAGACAGGGGTATGGTGGGGTGCGGGTACAGGCACTGGGTGATGATGAGAGAGGTTGTATCTCTGGACGTGCTGGTTGTAATGGGTGAGGTCACTGCATATTCGTCGCCAGACCCACTGGCTCCTGGTCATCTACAAGTCCATGCTAGGTAAAGCTCCGCCTTATCTCAGTTCACTGGTCACGATGGCAACACCCATCCGTAGCACGCGCTCCAGCAGGTGTATCTCACTGATCATCCCTAAAGCCAACACCTCATTTGGCCGCCTTTCGTTCCAGTACTCTGCTGCCTGTGACTGGAACGAATTGCAAAAATCGCTGAAGTTGGAGACTTTTATCTCCCTCTCCAACTTCAAACATCAGCTATCCGAGCAGCTAACCGATCGCTGCAGCTGTACATAGTCTATAGGTAAATAGCTCACCCTTTTCACCTACCTCATTCCCATACTGTTTTTATACTGTTTTTATTTATTTACTTTTCTGCTCTTTTGCACACCAATATCTCTACCTGTACATGCCCATCTGATCATTTATCACTCCAGTGTTAATCTGCAAAATTGTATTATTCGCCTACCTCCTCATGCCTTTTGCACACATTGTATATAGACTGCCCATTTTTTTCTACTGTGTTATTGACTTGCTAATTGTTTACTCCATGTGTAACTCTGTGTTGTCTGTTCACACTGCTATGCTTTATCTTGGCCAGGTCGCAGTTGCAAATGAGAACTTGTTCTCAACTAGCCTACCTGGTTAAATAAAGGTGAAATAAAATAAATAAAAAAATGTGTGGGAGGTGGGACAAAGGAGGTAACAGGGGTATGAAGAGTGGAACTAGGGGCTCCATTGTGAACTAAAACAATGATAACTAACCTGAACAACAGTATACAAGGCATATTGACATTTGAGAGAGACATACAGCGAGGCATACAGTAATCACAGGTGTTGAATTGGGAAAGCTAGCTAAAACAGTAGGCGAGGCTAATCAGCTAGCACAACAAACAGCAGGTAAAATGGTGTTGACGAGGCAACGGGCCGACAGATAAAACAAACAAGCAGAATGGAGTACCGTGATTAATGGACAGTCCAGCGTGCATCAGCTATGTAGCCAATAGATCAGTGTCCAGGGGGCAGCGGTGGATGGGCAGGGAAGCTGGACTGGCGAGTGTTATCCAGGTTTTAAAAAACTAACAGTGACTAAATAGCTTGTAGCTCGTTAGCTGGTTAGCGTCTGGAGGTTCTTGAGTGTGTTCTAAGAAATTAAAAAAAATAGCGATTCCGTATCATATTGGGTGAGGCAGGTTTCCGGGAGGTATAAACAAATTAAATCAAAAAGAGATAGAAAGTAAATGGGTCCAGAGAGTGTTTGGGACGCGGTGATTCAGACGGTTAGCAGGCCTGTGCTAACAAGCTAACAGTTCGTAGACCCGGGCTAGACAAGGTAGCAGTTAGCGGACCGGAGCTAGACAAGCTAGCAGGCCGAAATAGCAAGCAGGGAGATAGCGAGGGCTAGAGAGTTAGCCTTTGGGGGACGTCGCGATGGGGTGAGTCTGTTTATTCCTCTTCATGCGGTGACAATCGACAGACCGGTCGTGGGCCCGGGTATTGTAGCCCAGGAGTATGCTACAGGTGCTCTGGCCGGGCTAGCTTCAGGCTAAGTGGGTGGAAACGCTAGCCAGGGGTAATCATCCGGGGTTGCAGTTTAGCTAGATAGCTAGTTGTGAAGATCCATCTGAAAAATGTTCCATTTGCGGTGGGAATCCGGGGATGAAAAATAAATAGGTCCGTTGTGCTCTGGTTAGAGTCGCGTTGTTCAAACTGGCGAGAGCTTTCCGGGCTAAAGGTTAGCTGACGACCGGTTAGCTGAAGACCGCTAGCATAGCTGGTGGTTAGCTGGCTAGCTTCAGTTGAGGGGTTCCGGTTCCGAAGTAAGTATAAATACTTCAGGAAAAATAGCTACATTGGGTGAGGCGGGTTGCAGGAGAGTGTTTGGAAGCTTAGGTTTAGCAAAATGTTTTTAAAGAGGTATGCGAAGAAAAATATGTAAAAAAAACGAAAAAGAAGCGATATATACAGGGACGGGACGACAGGACGACTTACTGCTACGCCATCTTGGATAAGAGGAGAGAAAGATAGAAGGGGAGAGAGCGATAGAAGGGAAGAGAGCGATAGAAGAGGAGAGAGTGATAGAAGAGGAGAGTGTGTGTGTGTGTGTATGTGTGTGTGTGTGTGTGTGTGTGTGTGTGTGTGTGTGTGTGTGTGTGTGTGTGTGTGTGTGTGTGTGTGTGTGTGTGTGTGTGTGTGTGTGTGTGTGTGTGTGTGTGTGTGTGTGTGTGTGTGTGTGTGTGTGTGTGTGTGTGTGTGTGTGTGTGTGTGTGTGTGTGTGTGTGTGTGTGTGTGTGTGTGTGTGTGTGTGTGTGTGTGTGTGTGTGTGCGTGCGTGCGTGTGTGTGTGTGCGTGTGTGCATGTGTGTACCATAGTGGGGATGGATGTGCTGTAATGTGGTGGGGATGGATAGATGTGTGTGTGTGTGGTAACGTGGTGGGGATGGATGTGTGTATGAGAGGAGTTTAGCGTCTGTGTGTAACAGGAGGAGTTCTGCTGGACATGTGGCCCTTGGTGTGACTCTT